>NC_034438.1:26425664-26481295 GCF_002078875.1 Numida meleagris
GCGGCCTCCCGCCAAAACGCGGGGGGTGGCGGGACGGGACGGAGCGGGACGGGGCGAGGCCGGGCAGAGCTGCGCGGAAGCTTCGCCGGGCCGCCATGCCCAGCGACTCCCCGGCCGTCAGCAAGCCCCCGGACGGCGCCGGGCCGGGGGACAAGGCGGGCGGCCTCGGCAAGGCGGCGACCCAAATGGCGGCCGCCCCGGCGGCGGGCAAGAAGCTGCCGCGTCTGCCCAAGTGCGCCCGCTGCCGCAACCACGGCTACTCCTCGCCGCTGAAGGGGCACAAGCGATTCTGCATGTGGCGGGACTGCCAGTGCAAGAAGTGCAGCCTGATCGCCGAGCGGCAGCGGGTGATGGCCGCGCAGGTGAGACGCGGGGCGGCGGCGCGGTGCCCGCAGCGTCCGCAGCTCCGCGCCGTGCGGCGGGGCCGGGGGGAGCGGGGCCGGGGCGCGTCCCGGGGAGCCAGCAGAGCCGCGGCCGGCCGGGCGGAGCGAGCCGCTGCCCTTCCCGACGGAAGCAGGCGCTCCGGCAGCGTTCGCTGTTTGTGCACGGCAGTCGGGGGTTTCCTCAACGCTGAAGTCACGGCTGCTTCACCTCTGCACTCCGAGTGGCAGTGGAACGCACCCCGCAGCGCTTGTAGAACATCTGACCGTGCTTCTGCTCTAAAAGCGGCCGAAACTAATGTGCGCTTGCACCCTTGCAATAAGTGGATCTGTTCTAGAACTTTTAATTAACATCAAATTGGGCTTTCCCTCCTCTCAGACAGCTTGCTTTTAGCTAGCCAACCACTTATTAGTAGCTCTTTTCACTTTAGCTTTGTGTTCAGTACATACATTTTTTCTGAGCCTGGGTGGCTTTATTTGAGCTCATTTCTAAATAGATAGATTCTTTAAACATTGTTTTCAAAAATTCCCTAATGTTGCACGGAGAAACTCAATGTATAGCCAGGTACACCTAAACCTGAATGACAAACCTGTGGCATTCGGCAGCAAAGCAGGCTGCATCCCATCCTGCACAGGACTTTATATCAGATCGCACCGCAGACACAGGGCTGTCAGACCACACAGGTAACATCTGGGTTTCAGCTCTCTGCCTAGTGCTAGGAGGTGGCACTGAGGCCCTCCCTCCCTCACTAAGCCATGTCGGAGAGGGACCTGCACTGCCTGTGACCCTTCTGATGTGTCCCTGCAGCAGTCTCTCCGCACCAGAGGAATGCTGCAGGTCAAGGCTTTCAACTTGTGGGGTCAAAGCAAGGAGAGGGGCTGAGTCCTGCAGCATGTACAAACCTACGCACTCTGCTCTGAAAGTGTTTCACCTGCTGTCATTGATTTCTCTCTGGTGGTACACCATGTCCATGTTAGAACAGCGTTGCTGTTAAGGATGGCCAGGGGGTTGAGGGGAGTCCTGGGGAATCACACAGGAAAACTTACAGCAAAAGGAGCCCACGGTTCCAGCCTGCAGCCTGGGGGAGATCCCCCAGGGTTGGGGTGTGGATGGAGGCCAGCAGCCATGTGGCAAGGTGTAGGGAGGTGGCTGCAGCCATGCTGGCTGGCACTGTGCTGAGGCTTGGCATGGCCAGAGCCATGCTGGACTGCCCTGCTGCTTAGAGGTCCACTTGGGAACCCTCAGTCATCACTGAGCATGTTGCGTACGGAGTGGCAGAGGCAGGAAGGAGGCAGGGAGCCATCTTGCAGTGTCCCAGCGAGGTCTGATGCACTACACGCAGCAGCAGCAGTTCCTGCTTCTTCCCCAGCTGCTGTTGCTCCAGAGCCTGTTTTACACCAGCAAGCTCTGTGGGTGATTGGTTTCCAAATGCTGATGGTTTCCAACAGGGAGCTGCAAGACAGCCCAGCAGGCTTGGGAGGAGCAGCAGGTTGCACGGATAAGCCCTCATAAAGAACTGCCTTACAGTGAAGCAGATGAATTTCTTGTCCCCAAGAGCTGTTTATCAGCAGAGAGTGGTGCTTTTGACAGTATGCTCTAACCAAGAGCAGCTGTACAGTCAGCTTTACTGTGTGTGCAGACCCAGCATTTCATGGGTTCATTCACATATGTTTGCATGGAAAAGGAGTTGGTTTTAAATAGCTTTGTAACCTGTTTTATCTTCCTGTACCCACTGGCTGGATTGTGATGTCAGCACTGTGAAGTACAGAGAAGAAAACCCTGCCTTTGGTTTGAGCCTTGCTTTGCTGCCATTACACACTGCTCGAGCCCTACGTCTTTCTGCTTGCCTCCAGGTTGCGCTGAGGAGGCAACAAGCCCAGGAAGAGGAGCTGGGGATCAGCCACCCCGTGCCCCTGCCCAGTGCCCCGGAGCCAGTTGTCAAGAAGAGCAGCAGCAGCAGCTCCTGTCTCTTGCAGGACAGCAGCAGCCCTGCACACTCCATGAGCACGGCAGCAGCAGCAGCAAGCGCACCACCAGGTCAGTGCCGGTGAGGGACCTACTGCTCCTCACTGCCCAGGCAGCACTGCTGCTCCATACGCTGCCTGCAGTCACAGGGCCAGGGTCCCCTCTCCAGCAGCTGCATCATGCTGCTGGCACAGTTAGCGAGAGGGAGGAAACCAGCACTAGTCCCTCATGTTTCATTATTTTCACATGGAAAATAAAATTAGTTCAGGATGAGTAGCAGTGTGTTGAGTTTCATGGGGTGTGGACCTGCAAGTAGTGATTTACAAGGAGTTTTTCTCTTGTCTCCCCAAACACATTTCCTCCTGTGTTTCTGCCAGTCCTGGCAACCACTTGTTGACTGGCGGCTTGTCTGCAGAGCTGGAGTGTTCCAGTATTGTGCAGGAGCTGTGTAAGGGTGCTGCCATCAGACACTGGTGCCCCAGTGCCATGCAGGCCAGGTGTGATGAGCCATGATGGGCTGGCAGCAGTCCTTCCACCGTACTGCACCTTTTTGTATTGCGTTTGTCCCTTGCAAAAACAAAGGCAAAAAACAAACTACGTTTGTTCACAGGTGTAGTAGAACTATGCCTAAGCACAACCAGGACTGAAAGGCGCTGACTCCAGGCAAATCCTTTATCCTCTGTAGAGCTTCTGCCTGATAGGTAGAACAGTTGAACACCTAAGAAGATGAAATTGACATCGTTGACTTCTGTTGATATTAGGAAAAATTTATTCTACGAAAGAGTGGTGAGGCATTGTAATGGGCTGCCCAGAGTGGTGGTGGTGTTACCCCCCCGGAGGTGTTCAAGAACGATGGAGATGTGGCACTGAGAGACATGGTTAGTGGGCATGGTGGGGATGGGCTGGAGCTGGACTAAATGATCCTAGAGCCCTTTTCAACTTAATGGTTCTGTGATAGACAGAAAAAGGAAAAGGAAAAAGCAAACAACAACAACAACAACAAAATGTAAAGAAAAGGAAAAGGAAATGTAATTCATTTTTAATGATTACGTTAATAATATAGGTGAATATTCTTTTGGGCTAAAGAGATGTTTCTAAAGGGGACAGTGCCTTGCATTAAGTGATAAAAGCACAGCAATTAGATGCGTGTCCTGCTTCACAGGCCATTTCAGGCCATGTGGAGGAATTTATTTGGGAAGCTTTTGGAAGAACTGTTTGTTAAAACAGTAAGTACTTACTCTGAAAGGCCAAGCAAAGAAATTGTCTTATTTTCAATAATATTTGCATAAACTTTGATCCTAACATTTTTAAAATGTCAGTAGAGCTATTTATTAGCCTTGCTGTACTATTTTTTTATTAAATTTAATAAAGGTATGATTTTTTAATGAAAAATATTCATTAAGCTTAAGGCAATTACATGCTTGTATAGAGACCTGAAAACATGAAAATGGCTAATTTTAAATTCATTTGAATTATTAATTTGGGAGAAGGGGTGAAAATAAGTGTTTTACAGTCATCACTTTCTTAAAGTGGATTTTTCTTAGGAATATAAAAACTGTTTCTCAACCATTTTATTAAATAGGTGTGTGTAAGTGACATTTAAAATACACATCTCTGTCTCCAGAGAGAAGACGTGATTCCAAGGAATAATCAAGCACTGTTCACCAGAAGCACATGGATCTGGGAATGAATGGGAAATCGGGTTCATAATTTTGCTGTTAGGCACCTAGGTAGCAGCTGAAAGCTGTGCTTAGTTTGTGAACATCTTCAGTGCATGAAGCTCTGGGCTGTGTAGTTTTGGAAGGCTCACCTATTGACTCCTTTGTAAGAGTGGGTTCAGTGTCACTGTCATGCAGCTGGATGGCAGGAAATGCTGTGCATCAGCCAGGCTTTTAGAGTAGCTTTGTTGGGTGCCAGCATATAGACTTCTCATTGGAAAATCCAGTTCTTCAGTGAGGAGTGCTGCTTCAATCTGCAGAATATGGTATCCTTTTCTTTCAGTCAGTCATAGAGATACATAAGTATCTGTGTATACCTTTCAGCACGTGGTTTTTCTGGCATGTAAAGGTCTTCTGAGGCAGATAAGAAACCACAAGGTTTGGTGTGACTTGAGACTCTGGTTACTAGTACCAGGCTGTTTCAGGACCAGGTGCTCGATAGAGGTGTTGAAGAAACATGCAGATGTGGCACTTAGGAGCGTGGTTCAGTGAATATGGTGGGGATGGGCTGACGATTGGATTAGATGGTCTGAGAGGTCTTTTCCAGCCTTAATGATTCCATTATTCTGTTACTTTTTCATTGCTGTTATGTCATTTTTTCTGATATCCTATGGGCAGGCAAAGCAAGAGACCCAGTCTTTAGCAGAGAAGGGAGGAAGGACAGTGGGAGTTATTTGGATTTATGTTACATTGAATTAAATTGACACATCACCAAAGAAATGAGAGGTGGCTCAGTCACAGCACACTCATGTCAGAGCAGGTGTCAGAGTGCCTCAGTTTGGTAGGCTGAAGTGTGGATTTTGTAAGAACTGACAGTAATTAATGTAGGCAGACTCCAGCTTTTCTTTGCAGTGGGAGCCAGCAGCTCCCTGCCAGCCCTGGAGAAGCTGGGGGCTCCTGGGAGAGCTGCAATCCCTGTATGACACACGTTAGAGATCATTTTGACAGCGGTAATTCTGTTCCTTGGGTAAGTTTTTGGCTTCACAAGAGTCATTTGTCTTTTGAAGTCCACCACGCAGAGCAGTGTTTGCCACTGGAGGAGTAATGTGTGAAGGAGTCACACAAATCAGACACAGTGCCAGGCAGAGAGTCTTTCCTCCCTGTATCCATTTTATCAGCAAATCAGAAATATTACAGCACCTGCAGACTGTTTTTCAGATGCCTTTGTGACATGCCGTTTTTGAAGGGGGGAAAAATGAATTATTACAGTCGTAACATAGGGGTTTGCCCATTTTCCTTCTCAGGCTCAGCAACCACGTTTGCTTTGGAGGGGACGTGTGTTCCCTAGGAGAAATAACAGCAATCTGGGCATCTGTAGGGTGTTGGAAAGGGGAGGGCTGTGCTGGCAGGGTGTTAGCTGAACCTCTTGAAAACAAATTTTGCAGTTTTGGTGTGCTGTCTCTAGAAGAGTTATAGGTTGTTTGAAAACAATGGCTATTTAATTATACAGGGCAGCAACAAGTTGTAATTGCAGGGCATCTAAAGCAATTGTCCTTCCTCCTGTAGGGCAACTGTATTTGCTTAGGCTAAGAAACATGTGAAACCTCAGGAAAAGGTGGTAGAGAGGTACTTAAAATGTGCCCTTGAGACATCTCAATGCAGTGTTTTTAAGCCTGGATTCTTCTTGGTTCCATGTCAGTTTGGTTTTCCATCTCTGCAATTTTAATATTTAGAAATCACTGGAGGAAAAGAGCGTGGTCATTCATGGAGGAAATTCAGATGACAGCTGTGCACACTAAATGAAGGAGACATACAGCGTTGCACCTTTCCTCCATTTTGATCACAGGTGGAGGGCTGTGTTTGACCTCTGTGAGATGGCGTAGCTGCAAGATAGGTAATGCAGAATTCTGGAAAATACTCTTTTTTTATTTTTTTTCTGTGCTTTTGTTTGCCTAGTTTAGAAGCATCCAGTACAGACAGAATTACTGGATGCTCCTACATACCTGCTCCTTCTTCTGTGTTCTGCAGGGATCTGTTTGCTGTTGGATTTGCTGTTAATAACAACAGCATTATTGACATGCCTTTGTACTATCACTGGCTGACAAAGTAAAGGTATTGTCAGCAAATACAAGTAATAACCCTGCACTTGTACTTCCCTTTGTTACATTTAGTATGCATGATGGAAACAAAATAGTGTTCTTTTTACCTTGCTGTATGTAGTTTCTCCCTTCATGTTGAAATTCTTTGAGGGATGGATGGGATTTTATCTTGATAATTTGTCTTCTTTTCTCTACCTTTTTTTGTTACTTTTTTAGCAGGATTGTACCTAATTGGATGTTCTGTTTTAACATGGACGTTTTCTGTGATTCTCATGATTTCAAACATTGCTGCTACAGGCTTGTAGTCATTGTTGTGCTGTGTAAGTAGTAGGATGAAAAAGTGAGCTATTATAATTGGAAGATATAATGGTCTGGTTAAAAAAAGTTATTCTGGAAAGAAAATCCTTTTAAGTCTTTATAGAATAGCATTGCAATGCAGTCAGAATTTCAGTTTTGTTAAAGAAGTCTGATTCTGGTCAACTGATGAGCAACGTTAGGGAGGTGCCGTGAACATTTCACCATGAAGAGTGCTGAAGCAGTGGATCAGGCTTCCCAGGGTGGTTGTGGGGTCTCCACCCTGGAGAGGCTCAAAACTCAAGTGGATGATGCCTAAACAACATAATCCAACTGTGAAGGCAGCTCCAGAGGTCCCTTCCAAACTAAATTATTCTATGAAACTTCAAAGTGCCTATTTTTTTAACTTATTGACATTAAGTCAATATATTGAAATCTGAAATATGGTAGCTGCTTTGCCTGGTATGATGGCTGCAGGTCTCGGTGAGTCTGCAGTGGTCAGTGCTCCATCACCCTGTGCTCTCCTTTTGTCATTGCCTCCTCATTGCCTTCCAGTTCTCATTTTCTCCTCTTCTGCATGCTGCCAGTACTTTACCAGTTTCATTTGCTGTCTGCCCTCTGGTTCTGCTGACTCTCCTTCAGTACTGAGAGCCAAGAAGCTCCATTTGTCGCTTCCTGGTGTTTTTATCTAGCTTCTCCCATAGGCAGCAAATCTCTGTTCAAATGAAAGAGCAGGATTGAACATATTATGTCTCTAATTAGATTGTTAACAGCTGGCATATTCCTCAACCTTTGTTCCTCATGGTTGGACCTGGTGATCTTGAAAGTCTTTTCCAGCCTAAATGATTATGTGATGCTAATATACAAATGCAAAAAAAAAAAAAATTGCATCTTTTACCTGTGATTAACACCTTTTTTATCCATAACTATCTGCTTTTTCTCCAGTTTATCTTGTTAAGGTGATGGTTAAAATGAGAGAAAAAGAATAATGTTTGGGACTGTCAACGGTTTACAGGCGTTTGGCCTGGTTCCGTGACGAAGGGGATGGGGGACCCACGGGCCCACGCCCCGGGAAAAGGGAAAAGGGGAAAAGGGGAAGGAGATGGCCCTGAGAGCAAAGAACAGCAGCAACAATCTGAGGAGAAACAAACTAATTTACTAAATAAGATATCGGAATGCAAAACAACACACTATAATACAATATAGTTACAATTTAAGCTGATAAATCCAATACAGAGAGAGAGAATGTCCCAAAATCAAGGTAGGCCTTACTCTACTACCGACGATAAGACGGCTGGAGAGCGAGGTGCTGCCAAGATGAGAGACAGCGGAAAAAGGGACGAGGTCTCGTGATCTGCAAGCTTTTATCTTTTCCCTCTGTCCAGAAATGGTAACAGAGGAGAAAAGTACCCTGGGAAATGTAGTAGTCCTTCTCTTCTGAGAACCAGGTACATTCACTACATGATGTTACAATGTGGAATACCAATAACCAAGAATCACAAAACCATGACAGGGACTCATATAAGAACTTATGGACGTCAGCAGTATTGCACTGGCATTAGCACAAATTGGGCTTTGTGCTGGGAAGCAGTTTCTGGAGGTTGTCTTCTGCCTGTAAGGTGTTTTCTCAGTTGTGTAACTGTTGGGCTGGAAACCTCTGAAGGCTTTCTGCAGTTTGGGGTGAAGCTTTCCCCTAACAGGTTATTTTCATTTCTGACTGATGTAGCTTTGTAATGAACTCAGCAGTGCGTTGACTATGTCTGTGATATGTTCTGTTTCTACAGAAATCACAAGCATTCTGCACAGAGTTCTTCAAAAAGGCACTGCTTGTTAAGCAAGGGGTTTGTGGCTGCCTCTCTCAACTGCTTTGGTTTAGCCATACTTGGGAACACCACAAAAGAGTTTTGAGCATCTCATTAAAAAAGGACATAGATAAATCTGAAAGGATAGTGGGAAGGGTGACAGAAATGATGTATGGCTCGTAGAAAAGGAGACTAAGGGTGGATATAACAGTCTATAAATATTTGAGAGGTAATAATATGAAGGAGGGGGAGGGATTATTTACAGTGCTTGAGACAGCATAACAAGAAGCAACGGCTTGAAACTAAAAAAGACAAAATTAAATTAGACAGTAGACACTTTTTCTCCTAACTAGAAGTGCAATTAGCAATGAAGTGACCTGCATAAGGACAAGGAGTTAAGTGAAGCATAATCACAAAAGGTGTTTAAGAGAGTGTTAGCCTGCATTCTCAAGTGATTAATATGAAGGTAAATTCTGATCAGTGTGCAGGTTAAACTAGATGATGGAAATCTCCTGCAGCTTTGTCATTTCCTGTGTGATGCACTGGTTGTGGACATTGTTTGACTGTGTTAAATAAATCATAACGTTGCAGGGTTCTGCATCCCTGATTAGATGTTTCCAGTTAATTCTCCAATTAATTCTTGCTAGGCTTGCAGTTTCTCATTTCAAGTAATATTCTTCCCTGTCTTTGCAGCTTCCCATGTGTGTAGGTGCCTGTGTTTCTCTGAACTAACTTCTGAAGTGTCACATGTGCTTATTAAACAAAGCACAGACTGCTAATGTGCTGCATTTCTCTGTATCAGTGAAAAGAGATGAAGCTAGTGGTGATTTTCAGAGATGAGTCACTAAAAGAAGATGTATTATTTTTCCCTTAAGGCTTTTATTGTGTCTGAAGTTTCTGTGGAAGTGTAAATGGCAGCATGGAAAGATTTTGAGAACTCCAGAAACAGTGGTGTTTGTTTTCTTGTGCAGGAGGTATCAAAGGGCTCATCTGATGCTTTCTCCACCAGACTCAGGGTCTGGGAGAGTCTTCTGCAGGAGGGAGTGGAGGAGGCTGGGGCCCAGCCATTGCCGCACAGGCCTGCTTGCGCTGGGAGCAGAGCTTCTGTGGCAGGCCTTTGGCCGGAGGAGTGGAAGTGGAATCCCACAGGCAGCTTGGAAGGTGTTTCTAACCTTCTTCCACATTTCAGATGAGCTCTTGCCCAGAGGATTGGAAATAGAAGATTTTCATTTTCATTTTCATTTTTCAAAATCTTTCATTGTAGGGCTTTCCAAGTGTGCAGCGTCTTTCTACCTGCCTTTTCTCACAGGAGGCTGAGGTTTCCAGATACATGTCTACAGCTACAACTAGACCCTGCACTTGTGGCAGCTGCCTGTGCTGAATTGACTTTAGTAGCAACTATGTAAATTGTTGTACGAGCTGGGCTCTCCGGACTTCTTGTCCTGCTGAAGGCAAGGGGGTTGGTTGGAAGCCCTTGTTCTTTGTGGCTTAGACATTCTCCCATCATGATGCTGATATTTGCATATGTGCATTCACATTTGGAGAATTATCTGTGTTGGCTTGTGGTTTCCTTTTGTCATTACACACACTGAGATAAGGCTTGAAGCAGGAGTGGTAGATGTACTGAGAATTTTCTATCCATGGGAACATTATTATGCTATCTGCAACTAACCTCTTGTTCCTTTCTGTGTCCTTGAAACAGTTATTATGGCTTATCTGAATGTGTGGGGCTTTCTTGTTTTGAAAAGAGATAGAACTGGGGAGTGAAGGCATACTGCACGCTTCCTTGACTGAGCATTGGTGTGATTCCTTTCTTTTTTCACATTCTAGTACCTTAAAGACTCATTCTTTTGCTTTGTTTATAAACTTGCTTCTATATTTACATTAGTGCCTCATGTTCCATTTTCAGTAGATTTATCATTGAATGGCCTGGTGATTAAAAATGCAGTTTTGAAGATTTCTGAACTTTTTAACCTTTGAACTTTGCTAAACTTTCTCCTTTGTTTTAATATCTGCTGGTCTTAGTCACAGTTATGAATGGTTCAGTTATATAAAGTACAAACAAACATTGTTCTTGCACCTCTCTGCTTTGTTTTCTTGAAGAGCTTGTGAAGGATCAGTTAAGTACTGAGCTTCTTTCCTGTGAAATGAGGGTGGAAGCTGAAGTATTTTGTTGGGTTTTTTTTTGAAATCCCACCTCTAGTTTCTGTTCATACCTCTTGTGGTGCTTACAGCTTAGGCCACCATTTGCTATTGGAATGCCTGTAGTAATGGCTGATTGACCAAGCTGGACCATACTGAAGTGCTACTGATTTCCCAGAACCCTGGCTGATGTAAGCTATTGTAGTTCAGTTGGAGTGCATTTCAGTTTGTCAGCTGTGCAGGAACAAAATGAATTAGTCGTCAGTTTGCATTTTCATGAAGGCAGGTTTTCTGGGTCCAAATGGTGTTACATCCATGCTGAGATTCTGTGCAGGAGTGATGTGCACACATATGGTTTTTGTTCACTAGGCTAGACTTGATGGGCATCTCTAGTGATTCTTCTCCTGGAGGTTAGTTTTTCTACCATATTGAAGTTTATAGCACTCCTGATTTTTTTTTCTTTTCTATTTGGTCTTATTTAGTAGGAACCTGGGTTTCTGTCATCACACAGCTTATAATCAAGCATGGACTCTAGCTAACTCCAGCCATTATCCTACTCCCTTTAGTTTTTTAGTGTGAGCAATAATGATTTTATCCCAGTCATATTTCCTCCAAGGTCTCCTATCTCAGATATTTGTAAAGCCTTGCCTCCCTTCCAGTGTCTCTTTGATCTCCTGTTAATGACTTAGATCCCTCCACATTTAATCCATGCTGAGTTTCTTTCTCCTCCTCTCAGTTTTGCTTCTTTAGACTTGCAGGTGTCTGGGCTGTTTGTTTTTCTTTTACATTTTTTTTTCCATGACTGTCTAGAATTCTGATTTTCTTCCCTGATTTTCTTTCTCTTTTAATTCCTTCCTTTTCTGAAGTTGAATGTAAGTTTTGCTTCTCTTACACATGTAAGTAGCATGCTGCATGCCTGTTAAATGGCGAGTTAAATGCTTGTACATCAAGAGGAATATATATATACCTATATATACATATATACACACATATTCTCCCAGCGGTTACACTGAAGATTGAAAACAGTTCTTGTTTTTCGTGCTGCTAATTTTCTGAAGCACTAATTTTATTTGTGCTGCTCCTGTTAGCTGTCATTCATGGTAATAATTTTAGATTTGTAAATTGTTCTGCTGTCTCAGTTTAACAAACATACACTGTAGAATTCGAAAGTATGTTTCATTTTCATGGATTGAAAACAATGTTCAAAGATTTGGAGTGCTTCTTCTTTACTTTTTTTTTTTACTTTCTTTTTTTGCAAACAAAGATTTGAATATAGTTGCCATAACTCCTGGAAAGTCTGAAAGTGCACATAAGAAAAGAGCAGACATTGTCCCCCAGCTTTCCTAGAAAGATCCGCTGCCTATCTCTAGTTAGTTGCAGAAGATTTTGGAAATGAAATTTGTTGCCACAGACATCCTGTTGAAGGCCTGAAGGCTGCTTTAAGTGTGGAAATAAAAATTACTTTCTGTAGATTTTATTTCTTCAAGTCATGATAGGAGGATTTTTAAGTTGCTTGCTAAATGCTTGCAGCAGATCATTTTTATTAAGTGTGCACTAAATGTGAACAAAATGTGCCTTCTCCAGTTCTGCTGAAGTAGATGGTGGTATTTTAGCTCCTCTTTAGCTGGAGTTAGGTTGTGCTTTTGTGTATAACTGGGAAATTTATTATGCCAAGCTGAAGTCCTTCCTCCCCCTATTTTTTTCCCTCTTCCATTACATTTTCCTTTGAAAGAATTGCTTTGTTTGTAGTTTAAGATTAACTAGGAATTTTAAAATTGTGAGGTTTTAAAATTGTGTCAGGAACACACGCATATAGAATTAATGGCGATTTAGCCCGTAATGGGATAATAATTCTACATGTGGAAGAGAGGAAGACATGGTGACATTCTGCTTTCATTCTCAGCAGTAACTAAAGTCAGCGGAATTGGATAACTAGCATGCAATTTTTTCTTAAAAAGTAGAAAACTTGGCTGAGAATCTCTCTGGTCCATTAATAATGATTTCCTGTAGACTTTTAACACTGGGGAAATTCCTAAGGCCAGGAAGAAAGCTGATGTCATGGAAGTATTTAAGGAAGAGTGAATGGGGTAGGATGTGTGGCTACAAACCTGTAAGTCTGATGTTAATTTTTGTGAAAGCAGTGGAACAGACCACGAAGGACTGAAATTTGTTGCAGGGGGAGAAATATAGCCATTAAAGGATGCTTTCAGAATGTGAATTACCAGAAATCTGTCAAAGATTCTATCAAGTTAGTAACCTTTTATCATTAAAAAATTGCTTGACAAAGAGAAATACTTTAATGCAGTCAAATTCTCTAAAGCATTTGATTTTGTATCTCCTGACATCTTAATTAAGAAACTGAATTGACAGAAAATAAATATTGTGTGAATTAAATGGTTTTAAGGATTATCCTGCTGGTCTGAAAAGGCAGTTCTGAATGGGCAGTGGGGAGTCTAACACAGTGCTGTTTATAAAAAAGTCTCACAGGAACCTGCTCTGGGCTTTGAACTCTGCAACGCTTTCACTGACATTTTGTAAGCAGACCTAGAATCACTGCAGTGGTGTTTCTAGGTGACTGAAAGGTGCATGGGCTGGTGGGCAGTGCAGAGCACAGAGTTCCCATGCAGAAAAGCTTTGTTGGATGGTCAGTCACATGCAGAGAGGCATTTTAACACCCACCTGAAGTAAGAAATGGAGGAATCTGTTCTTTCTCAGCATTGCCACTGCAGAGGAGCTGGTTGCCTGTTGAATAATGGTGGTTCCTGCTGGAATTGGATGGCCAAGGACTGATGTGTGACGGGAAGGAGATTTCCTCCTGTGCCTGAAGTTGGTGAGGTGGCTGTGGGACTTTTGGGACTCCTTGCTGGATATTAAATAGCTAGTCCACCCCATCATCAGGAGCATCACTGAGCTAAATAAGTTGGAGTCTGGGAGAGGAGATGAGGGTGGTGTCTTGTTTGCTTGCTCTCTAGGTTTCTCATTATAGCTATGGACAAATACATAGCCATGGTTTGAAGCTGTACACCTGTGCTGGAGCTTGGAAGCGCTTAGGGTGGAGACTGGAAGACACGGCAGTTTACTTTGCCCTTCAGTGACCTTATCCCTTAAGATTTAATGAATCCGCACTGTGACTGTTCTGAACTGGTTGTGTCTTTGACCAGCTCAAGCTAGAGCTGTCTTTGTCATTTCACTTGATGGGTTTTGATTTTATCAACAAAAATAGTACCTTGTGAAAAGATGCTGTGTCAGGACACAAGCAAGACGATGATGAAAACCTTAAGTCTGGAAGCTTCTGAATTTTCTTGAAATGTGCTGTCTCTACAGCGTCAGTTTTATCCTGCAGTGCTTCTTCCTGGGTAATGCTGTTTTTGGGAGATGCACCATCTCGTTTAGCACTGGTAGCCCTGTGAAGGTGGAACTGGAAAAGCTGAGCCCCACACAGTGCTTGCTTGAGTCACAACTCCATAGTCATCCTTAGGACTGGAAAACAAGTAATATTTGTTCCTCTAGAGTGAAGATGGGTATTGTTCTGGCAGTGGAGTAAACCTTGAGAAGCAGGAGAGCCCAGCCACTGACGTCTGTGCGGATAAGGCCGGGGCTGCAGACAGAGCTCCATTATGCCTTGCTGCTGATAAGGCCTGCTGAGCAGTAATGCAGAGCTGCTGCAGGGCCACGGGCAGGCCGTGGCCCACCGTTATGTCTGGGGTGGTGGGAGGGGGCTGGCAGGGGTAGGCTGCCCTGATAAGGAGGGAGAGGAGGGACTGGGGGTCTGTCCCTGTGTGGGAAAGGGCAAGGAGCCTGGGATGGGCTCAGAGTTGTTGCACTGCCATTTTTTAATTTCTTTTTAATATGCATTTCAGCTTTAAGAATAGTGGTATCTGTCTTGGTTTGGCAGCCATGTTCGTGGATATGGGCTGAGATGTACCTAGACGCTGTTGTGGCAGTAAGCTGTTTTGGCTGTGGTTAGTCTCCTGAGCCAGGAGACATGGCTGTCTTTAGTGCATGTATCTGATACAATTTGTAACAGATTTTTTCACCTTTTCCTCTGGTAGAAGTTGCTTAGAGCACAGCTGACCATCTGAGCTTGTTTGGGTGGATAATAACCAAGAAGAAGGAACAAGAATGGCTAATTTGGCTTTTGAGGTCAAGACAAGGCTGTAGTGTCGTTGGCAGCTGGGGAAGGGAGGGAAAAAACACACTGTTTTTGAATGCTTTGTGACTACAACGCATGGAAGAACTGCAGTTTTGGTTTCCCTTAGGTGAATGAACAGGGTACAGCCCTGTAGAACTCCAGAGATGGGCTCTGTGGCAGTGGGTCCAGTGTGAGTCTCCAGGCTGCTGTGGGACCAGCTTTGCTCATGGCTCTTCTGCTCTGAACACTGTGTCTTCCTTGTGTCACTGCTCGGGTTTGCACTGCTCCAATGTTGGAGAGCCATGCCTGGAAGCTGCAGAGAAGAGTTATCACAGCAGAAGCTCAGCTAGCCATCTCTTAGGGCCTACATTCAGGGATGTTATTGGAAGTCCCCAAGCCTGCTTTTCTGATGTACTTTTAGGGAGAAGTCTTAATCAGAAAGGGGTGCCTTATACTAAAATAATTTATACTGAACAGCTTTAGGCTAAAGTGCATATGCAGTCCTTGAAGTTTACTGATTGTTACCACAATGGTAAAAAAAAGTATTTCAAATTATCCTGCATTTAAGAAGTTTCTTCCATCACACCATTCCAAAGCTTCCAAATAATTTTCACTGGAATTTCCTAAATGATAATTTCTTGAATATCCCTTTCAGATAAATATGTGGCTTGAGAATTCTATACATTCAGTCACCTGAAAGAGATTATGAGGGATAGAGGGAATCAGTTTGCCTGTTCTTGAGAGTGCTGTTTCTCACCAAGGGTCAGATCTCACCATCGTAACAAAGCAGAGTGACGTGGTGCACTGATTCACTGAGACTTATCAGCAGAAGCAAATGATGCTGCCATGAAAGGCAGCATCTGGTCCTTAGCTGGGAACTTGGAGGGGAGGGGAGAAAAAGACCTGTTTTTTTTTCTACACCCATCTCTAGATCTGATATTGGACCAAATTGGTCTCCAACACTCAGGGCTTCATATGGCATTGACAGAAGCTGTGCATTGGGAAGAAAACATGTTTAAAGCCCCCCTCTCCATTTGCTGAACTGTCAGCAAATGGGCTTTTGTCTGAAGGAACAGTACTCTGTGAGGAGCTTTGGTGGTAGCATGGGAAAGGGAATGAGAAACAGACTACAACAGGAAAGCCAAGACTTTCTCTGGAGGTTGGTGTTCAGTGATAGCCATTTGTTGCTGCTGCCTTCCTCAAATTCACACAGAGAGACTCTACCCTCTTCCCTTTCCTTTCCTTCTGTTCCTAGCAAGGTTTCCTTTCCCTGCTCCTCTTCTCCTTTTGGCTGTAATGAGGAGTGGAGAGTAGAGAAGGTATCTGTGTGTAATATTTTGTATGGTATCACTATGCAGGATACATGCAATAAATCACACGTTACGTGGTTAGACAATTTACTGCCTGCTTTTGTATGTGCTGTGACAAGTGCTCAAAAGGTCAAAAAAGCTTCCTTAACAAATTTGATAAGATAATGCAGTGAGCTGTAACAGCATAAAGTCCTGGGGGGCATAGACCAGAATAGAAGAAATAATTATGCATGGTAATGGGTAATTACAGATAATGGCCTTTTTTGGGGGTGGCAGAAAATACACAGCCCCTCAGCCTTGCCTGGAATGAACATTGTCTAGCACATTAACTTTATAGCAAGCTCAAAGTTCAACACTGGAACCAGAGATAATCTGCAACTTCTAATGGAAAGAAAAGAGAAATACTCCTCTCAACAAGCTTGTGAATTTTGTTCCTGGAAGATGTCTCTGCAGAAAGTAGGTAGCACTGCCAGCTTTCTTTCACATCTGAAATAGCTCTGTCATGATTGTCTGGTGGGAGAAACATAGTGTTCCAGTGTTTCTGATTATTACGGTCGGGAGTGATTTCACAGCAGCCTTATTCAAGGCTACTGTCCAACCTCAAAGCCAGCTCTGAATTGAATTAAGGCATTGGAAGACTTAATACTGCCAAGCCAGCTAATAGACTGTAAGGGTGCTTTATATGCTGAGCAAGGGGAAATTGCTGGGTGCAAGTCCGAGACTCTTTTGAGGTATGAAGGCAAGTGTTTCCTGGCTGAACAACTGATTTTTGCATTTTTAACAGCATAGCTGTCTCTGGTAGCAGAGGCTGACGTGCAGATAGATGCAGACACTGCTGTGATGAGTACAATCGCTCTGAACTGAAAACTACAGCAAATATAAAGTACCAAAAGCTGGAACTCTCCTCACTGGAAACTTGCTGTGCTTTCTTATTCCTTGAGTAAATGTGCTACTTGAATAGTTGCATTTCTTTTGCATTTTCAGTGGCATATCTTTCCAAGTGTAGATGCTATCTCCATACATGTATAAAAGAACTCATGTCAATCTGTGCAGGCAGTGAAATTCTCTTAATTGTCATACTGTATGCAGAATCTCTCTCATGAAATACACAATCAGTGGTAGACTCATCAGCTGTTACAGCCACATCAGTGAGCTAAACTGTGCTACTGCATGCTCCCAGACATTGAAACTATACTGTATGTGCTATCCTGATTTTTTAAAACAGTTCTCAGCTTGCTTTTGTCCCAGGCTAGTAGTATGCTCCGAATTCCTAAGTGTGGTCCAGTAACCATGCCCTATAGGCAATGCAATGCTGCCAGCCTTCTTTAGAGGCTAAGAAAGTTGAGTAGTATGGACCTGCTGTGCATTTGACCTCAGCATCAGTAACTCACCCAAGCATGTTTAAATTACTAATATCAGAGTATTGCACGATGTATAACTGATCCCTATGAGGATGAGTGCATGTTACAGACAAATTCAGTGTTTTCATTTCTTGCTTTATATGTTTAAAAACACATTTGCGTAGTTTAGATAGAGATGTTAAAAATTCCTGAAAATTTCCTATCATCTCTTCTCTGTCATGTCAAAAAGTAAAAAGGGAAAGAATGATCATATACAGGCTTCTTTGCTGATTTTGTCATGCATATCCGCAATTTGTGTAAATTGCCTTGGTTTTTTGAAGTAAATGTTCTGAGACTGGCTTGCCTTAACTGAGGACTGTACCACTGTTTTTCACCATGCTCTGCTAAGTGAAGGCGATAGCATGTCCCAAGTTATTGAACATATAAGACCCTTATCTGTGACTGACCCTGAGAACTCACCTTCCTTAAAAGAAAATCCTAGCCGTCTTGAAATGAATTACTAGTTAACTACTGTTAATATGCCATAGAGCTGGAGAGTCACCTACAACACTGCAAGATCGATAGCAGTATTTACCATGCATCATATTGATCTTCTATGAAAGAGAGGGTCGTATTTCATACTGTGTACATAGTGCAAAAAAAGTAGCATTGGTTCTCTACAGGAATTAAGATGTATAGAAGAGGAAAAGAGCCTGGAAATGTAAAGGCACAACTGCATGAAGTGGTACCGTTATCTCATTGCCAGAGTACCACTTATAGAAGGAAGGCTTCAGACATCTCTGCGTTGCAGACTCAGTGTCCCAAAAGCAAAGTGAGAATTTTAACTCTAGCTTTGTTTTACTGGTCAATTTCTGCTCCTTCTTACACAAGCTCAGCCCCATATTTTTAGTCAAGCCCTAGCTTCAGCTTGCGAAATGGTAAAGTTTGGGTCTGGTGGCAGGGTTTTTTTCTCCTGGTTGCTTCAGAGACCCAGAACCCCTTCCTAGCATTTCCTAAAGGAAGGTGAAGGCTGCCAAGACCAACTGTCAGGCCTTGCACGGCCTGTTGTTCTAAAAGAGCAACAGGAGGGGCAGAGTGGGAGTCTCGTGGCACAGCAGCAGTTGCCTTGTTGAGAGCTTAATTCCTGTCAAAACTTGCTCCCATGAAGCAGTGAACCTCAGAGCTGCCCCTCACATGCAGGTGTTGTAATGCGGCAGGCTCTGAAGCAGGGGAGGACCCTCTCCTTGCTAGTGGGGCTATTCAGCTGAGTTGAATTACATTTGGAAAAAAAACAGCTGAGAGCTGCCTTCTTTACCTTGCTGTCCTCTCCTTGCAGGCAGAAAATGCAGGCAAAGCCTAACAGCCTCCCTTCAGTAGGACACTTTGCTCGCTCCTTGAGCAGTTGGAACCGAGGCCTCTGGGAAAGTTCTCCCAGTAGGTGGGTGTCATGTCTGGAACTACCTGCATGCTAAAGACCAACCAAAGAGACCCATGCTGCACAAGTTTAGTTACAGCCAGTGCTTGAAGGAGATCTGCTCTGATCTGCAAGCTGTGGCTGTGTTGTGGATGTTGTAGCCCATAGGCAGTGCACTTTCCCCACCTGCTAGATTGCAGACTTCAGCTGTGAAGAAGCAATGTGGTACAGCAAAAAATACTGGATGTAGAATAAAATTAAATCTTCTGGAGCAGGTCTCTGAGTGTCTTTTTTTATTGAAAGGACAGTTTGGTGGTGCTCTTCAGCTGTTAATTCTGCTCCTGCTGGCTCTTTCCACTTGTTTGATGGTACCTCTTATAGGTACTGGCTGTTCCAACCTGCACTTTCTGAGCTTGTGTGGCTCAGTAGAAAACCCTCAAGAATTGCAGAGCTTTATCCTTTAGTAACAAAATTCTTTCCCCTTAACGTGTTTACAGTTGTATATGTTCTGTACACGCTGTATATGTAAAATGTGTGCATTAGTAGTAACTAATAGAGATCATTCAGCTAAGCTGAAGGTGTAAAAGTGTGGGGCTCAATTGCAGCATGGCTCTCAATCCTGTGCCATAGTCATTGAAGAGCTGCAAATACTGGCAATCTTGTTCAAGACTGTGAGTGCTTTGAGTACCCTTGGAGTGCTTTGAACTTGCCTGACCTGTCTGGGTGCTGTGTGGATGCCATAAACAACATGACTTGTGTGAAATGTCTCCCTTCTATTAGGTGAAGCATTGAATCTCCTCCACATGCTACCGAATGAAAGCAGAGGCTTGCCACAATGCATGACATCGAAGAAAAACTCATCTCTTAAGTTCAGAAAGAAAATGTGAGTTGTGGCATGTGGCAGCTTTCTCTTGCTCTTTGGTAGATGTTGCCAGTCCATCTTCAGGATCGTGATGTGGCTTGGGATTTAGGGAGAATAAATTCTTCTCATCATCTTTGCAGCTTCATCAAAGAAGTACTGAGCTAGCACTGTCTATCTCTTCGCTTGAACTTTCTCTTTTCCCATGGCTCCTGCATTCTCTGCTTATTTGCTGGGGACACATCTCAGTGGTGTGGCCATAGCTTAGAGTGGATGCGTGTCAGGAATGTTAGAAGGACTGTGGATTCCATAGTTCCTTAGTGCTGAACCATTGGAGGCTGCTCTAAAGCTAGGTAAAAGAAAAATGAGTGGCAGCAACTGAATGCTGAACACTTACACACATCTGGTGGCAAGTATTTGTGGCTGCACAGGTAGGAGGTAGAAAGAGATAAGAGGCAAAAAGCATATTTTTCTCATACTTAATGTAGCAAAGGACTACCACCACTGCTTTTTCTACAGGAAGCAACCACATTGCTACCAGCCAGCTGAACATCACAGAGACGTCAAGGATGCTTTTATGATTTTGGGGATGATTATAGGCAGGTTTCTCTTCTATGAGACGTCTTCAAAAGGCTTTTTTCAAACGTAGCAAAGTCTTCAACATTCTCACTTTCTTCCCTCTACATCTCAGGATAGGTCTCCTTGGTTGAGTTTAGGGAGGCCCCATCTTCCTTTTATCTCTGGTATTAGTATTCCTGATGGAAAGCATTATTCCTCCTAATGATGCACTGCAGGTGGAAAGACTTAGCAGAGATTTCAGAAGATACTGCACTTCTGTGGGGCATAGCATAGACCTCTAAGTCCTACAGGCTTTGTGTATCTCCATCTCATGTGAAGTCTGTATCACAGCAGGATAAGTATTGGAGAATTTTACTTCCATCTTCTAATTTGCACGATGAAAAGCAGTACAATTGTACTGCAGCATTATTCAGAAGCTAACCTTGGGGAGGGGAGTCAGGCTGGTGCTCTGATTTTTCAGGAAGAATTGCTGGCTTTTAGATGACAGTGGTCTAAGTTCTGATTTTGTCAAAGATGCAGACAGAATGGCCTTGAAGAAGAATGACATCCATGTTAAAATTTCATTAAAATATGAAAGCACAAAAACAGTGAGAAGTCTTTAGTGGCCTTGCAGGCTCTTCTGTATGCAAATGTGAGAGATACTCTGAAAGCAGCCAGCTTGATAGCTTCTTGCTCACTTAGGGCTGAGTAGCAGAAAAATGAGATGCAGGACACTCTTTGCTAATAAATGTGGATAGTTTATTGATGTCAACAAAAAGCAAGAGCTAAACAGGGTCACTGACATGGGATGGTACTACTCGTGACTGCAGAGAGTTTTCGTTACAGCTAAAGAAGTGAAAAAATTGCATCATAAAGCAGCAATAATTGATAAAACTATTTGTTGGATCTAGTGTACAGCTTAATACACAGTACCATGGAAACTATTCCAACTGTGAGAGGCTGGTAAATGTGCAATACTGTTTTTACAGGTGAGTAACCAAGGTACACAGATACAAAGAGAAAGGAACAAGATGAAACAAACAACACCTGCCTGACATCTGTCTCTCTTAGGGATTTTATTTGGTAGGTGCCTGTTCTCCATGCTGCTTCATCTTCATACTAACAGCCCTTGAGATCTCATTGCCTTTCTTTAAGCCACACCCTTTTTTCTTCATGGTAGAGTTGGACAAGGAAAAGCATATACATAGATTGCTCTGAAAGTAATGCCTCCTGTTTATTTGCATGGAAACTACAGAAGATACAAAAAGTAAAATAACTGTTTGATAGAGAAAATTCTCAGCTACAAAACACTATTTTTTCAACAGTCACCATCATTAGCTGTTCATTTTTGCCAGCAGTGAAAAAGAGCTGCGCTCCTCAAAACCTGCATCAGTGGAAGTGACCCACTGTCACTGTCACCACTGCTGAAACACACCACCCACCACCTCATCGTGCTCACATCTACAGCTTGGTCTCCAGGAACATTCAGCAAGTGTCAGTGAATTTTTTTCTCCATGGAAGAACTCAGTGACACACCTTTGCTTCATCAGCACTTCCATGTCAGACACCGTTTTGTCTGAGTGCCCCTCTGCTGCCATCTGTCACACGGCAACAACATGTAATGGAATACTGGTACGAAGGTTCAGCCTCTACTGCCATACCACCAATGTCTGCCTCTGTTGTGGTGGGCCAATGTCATAAAATAGGAGACATTACTTTCAGAGGCCCCCTCATAAATATGTGTTCACTATGTGGTGACATTCTAAGGTTGTAGCTGCTGTTTTTGTCTCTGGCTTGGCTGGGCAGCTGATGGAGTATGTCAGAACTAGGCTGCAAAGCAATACCATGACTACTTTTCTTTTTCATCCTTGGAAGTATCAAAGGGTAGCAGTTGATATTGAAATGAGGAAAATGGGACTTGAGACAGCTTCCCGGAGCTACTTTGCCTTAGGGAGAGGCAGTGGAAGTAGACCTTTGCTGAGCAGGCTTTGGGAGTGTAGCTGGGTGGCCTTCAGTCCAGAGGCAATGAAGAATATAGGCAGCAAGTCATGAGTAATCCCTCCTCCTCTTTTGCCAGTGGTGTGGGAGCTTGTTTTGCTCTGTGATTTTGAAGGTAAACATTAGCTAAATTTGGGTATGGGGGCTGGCAAGCACTGAGGGCCTCACTGCTCAGGGTTAGCATGTGGGCTGCTGAGGCACCTTGGCTGATAGTGCTGTGCATTCCCTGCTGCAGTTTTGCTTGGATTTGTGGCTGCTTGCCAGTTCTAAAGACATGCTGAGAAAATGTCTTCTTGCCTGTGGCATGCCAGGCAGAGAGAGATTAGTAAAGAAACAATTCTGCAGTAACAAGGGATCTACTTCCAAGGGATTCAGAGATGTGGCATGCAGTTATAATTTAAAAAGAATAGCAGGTTGCATCCTTTGCCAGTGTAAATCATCACTGGACCAGCATATGCTGCTTAAGGACCCAGCACATTGTCTTAACCTTCAGTTAGTTTTGTTTTGTAGCCTGCAACGTGTAAAAATGTTCTCAAGCTTTGAGTGGACATCAGTCCACTTGAGCCTCCACCAAAAATGCAGCAGTGTTTCTCTTTCAGCTCCCACCTCTTCCTACTTGTTTCCCTCTGTCTAGCCCTCAGGAGAAGCAGTAGTGCATCGGAGGGTGGACTATATTGCTCTTTATGGAGCCTCCTGTTTCATAATTTTTTTTTTTTTCTTTTCCAGAGGGACGGATGCTGATTCAGGACATCCCTTCCATCCCCAGCAGAGGGCACTTGGAGAGCACGTCTGATTTGGTTGTGGACTCCACCTACTACAGCAGTTTTTACCAGCCATCCCTGTATCCTTACTATAACAACCTGTACAACTACTCCCAGTACCAAATGGCAGTGGCCACTGAGCCTTCCTCAAGTGAGACGGGGGGTACATTTGTAGGGTCAGCCATGAAAAACAGCCTTCGAAGCCTCCCAGCAACATACATGTCAAGCCAGTCAGGAAAACAGTGGCAGGTACGATGTTATGAAGATGTTGTGTGGAGGAGTGGAGTGGATTATGAGCTGATACTGACTTTGTGTGTTTGGTTTAATGGCAGTGCAAAACCAGAATAAGATTGTGGGATGGGATTGGGATGCTCTGTAAAAATGTTAGCCAGAATGAATGGGTTTGCTGCAGTACAATGAAAGCAATGGTATAGGTTTAGGTAGATCGTTACAGACAGAGGTGGAAGGCACCCAACTGATTCTGTCTTATTTACTTCATAATGAGCTTTTTTCAAAAAAAAACCAAAAAACTCCAGAATTACCCAGCATAGCATCCCAGGAGCTTCACGTGTCATTTCTGAGAGGGTTTGCTCTTCAGCAGCCTCTTTTTTTAATCTTTCAGCTTTCACATCCGGGGTAGTGAACTCATCCCATCAAGTTGCAGTGCTGGTGGCTGTCATTTGGATGTGGCATGGACTGTTAATGGTGTATTCTGGCAGTGTTCACTTTAGGGCTTGGGATTTCAGCTTGGATAGATCAAGTCACAGGCTGCGTCTGATAGATTAGTACCAGAGCTTTTTATTCCAGTTCTGGGTACTTAGTGTATATAAATTCAAGTAAGGCCTCTCTCTCTAGGATTTGATAATTATACCATCCCACTCAGTACTTGTAAAAGACTTGGATAAAGAGGAAAATACCAAAGCGTGGAATTCTTGACAAAATAGGTGACATCATTCCCCTGACCATGAGTGCTCTGTTGGGCCTTGGGCTGCAGTTAGGCATTTTCTGTCTGAAATTCAACTTCATCCTCTGTGTATGTCTGTGTCCTTTGTCTGAGAGCGGGAAAAGGGAGACATCTCCAGTAGATAACAGGGGCAGGTTGCCTTCTGCAAAGGCTCTGCTGTGAAACCAGTCAACAAAGAAGGACAAAACATCCACCAAATCTCCTTTCTGGAGGGAATAGTTGGCATTCCCCCTTGGTGACCAGAGTTGCTCTAGCAATTCAAAGGACATTTTAGCTTTCAATACTGAGAAACCGGAGCTGAGACCAGGGTTTAATTACAGTTACTCTACCAGTTCACATCACCTTAAGTGAGGCTTTCTCAGCTTTAGACACCTTTTATTTCCTGAAAAGGAGGGGTCTCCTGGGGCAACAGCTGATGGGGCCATGAATTTTAAGATCTTGGCTTTACAGCAGACTGCATTTAATGTTGTTTCATGTTCCTTTCCATTTAGTATTATTTCATGTCCCCTTCTCAACATGAGTCCAGTTGTATGGGGAGAAGACATATCTCCATTCCTTCTACTATGTTAGCCCACACTTTGAGAGCTTTCTTTTTTCAGTGTGTTGATTGTCTTCACCACAATCACCTTCACATCTTTTCAGTAAGATTAATTGATAGCAGCCTGTGTAGTTGCTGAATTTGGTCACCAGACCAGGGGAAAAATGAGTCAATGCAAGCTGTGAATAGGATTCTGTGTGTGGTAATGAGGCAAGCTGCCAGTCCTTCCTTAGGTTTAATTCTGATTTTGGTGTTCTGGCATTAACCCGACACGTTAGAACACAATAATTCAGATAGAAAGTTACTTCTCTGAAGCTTTTACATGATTTTATAGTAGGAAGAGCCTAATGCTGATGCTTTAGGCTCATTTGAGTAGCTGTCGCTTCTCAAATGAGAGGCTGTTTTTGTGTATTTGTGTTGTGAAAATAAAGCTGTTGCAGGCTTAGTCCCATGCTTCACAATTCTTCCAAGCAATAGAAAAGTCTGTGCTTTTACTTGATTGGCTAAAAGGAAAGTAAATTGCATGTATTGACGTCCTAGACAGTACATAAGGACCCATGAGGATATGTTAGTATATGTTAAGCATAGGATTGAAGGTGGTGTCCTCTCAGTTCTGTTTTCTTATACTTAATCTGAAGGTAAAGCACTTGTGTAAATCCTGGCCTAGAGCCCTTTGGCTTACTGTGAGACTGCCTGTTTCTTGACACCTATGTAACTTTTGACACCATTAGCTTTTAATGTGACTGTGAGGCACTGGAAGGGGTTGCCTAGAGAGGTGGTGGATGCCTCATCGCTGGAGACTTTCAAGGCGAGGCTGATTAGGTCCTGGGCAGCCTGATCTAGCTGTGATGTCCCTGTTCATTGCAGGGGAGCTGGGCTAGATGATCTTCAAAGGTCCCTTCAGCTTGCAGAAGAAATATGTAGTTCCATACACACTCACGTAAATTTACTGTAATCTCATCCTTGGTTTGAATGCTTTCTGGACCAGTCTTATGGGATACCTGTTGTGGTAAGAAGTCTGTGCAGAGGAGCTAGAGATAAGGTTTGCTGCCTTTAGCAGCAGTATCTCCCCGACTTTTAAGTAGCCTAAAACCGGCACCCATATCTGCTGCTCTGTACTGCTGGATGTAGTTCAGAGTCAGCATCCTGTCACTTTCATGCTATTTCTCAGAGACTGATCTGCAAGAAGTATTGTCATTGCTGGAAGAGTTATGAATCGCAGAATTTGCATAGCGTTATGCCAGCACAGCATTGCACAAATAATTATTAAAAGTTTTACAGTGACTACTAATAATTGATGGCAGCGGGTGCAGCAGTGCTGAAATTGTAAAACTCTGTGGTCCTGAAGAGATTTTGTTGTAAGAAGAATGAGGTCTCAGCTACTGTATATAGTTAAACTAGCAAAGGAAGATCACAGAAATGAGATGTTTAAGTACAGTGAGGGGTTTCAGAGAGTCTCAAAGCACAATCTATGAGGAGAAAGAAACCTTGAACCCCTGCAACCCTTGAAGAGGCTTGCTGGCAAACCTTCACAGGCTGCTTCTCTGTAGAGAAAACACATAGCTGTGCCTATATTAGCATTTTTGCTGGTCTGCCTGTACTGATTGGTTTGTTTTGGAGTAGACAAGTTTTCTTAACCTGTCTTCCAGTACTAGTGAGTCTGCCCATGTGGTTGGTGGTGCTGACGGCTCTGGCTAAGGTTTTTGTTTTTTCCTCCTTTACCCAAACAATAGCTGCACAATGCCTGCCATGCAGCTCCCTGGGCTGTAGTAGTTGTGTGTGGGCACAAGCCAGCTCTGTGCTTGCTGGAAGGGCTCAGGCAGTATGGACAAGACCCCCACCAAGTGAGCTGGCAGATGCTCACTTATCCTGGAACAGCTGCAGCCACAAGGGGAATTGCATACTTAAAGTAATGTAACTTCTGGGTGCAGACAGGCCTTGAGCAGCCTGGCTGTCTGCTGTTGGAGAATTTAAGGAGCAAGGGAGAAAAGTCAGGGAGGAAACGTGTGAGCGTGTGTGGGAAGGGATGGGGATTAATGCATCATTGAGCCTTGGCAAATAAACTGAATCACTGAATCTTTAATGTAGATTAATGTCAAATTTCATTAGTCTTTGTTCTTTGCAGAGAGGCTTGTGTACTTCAGTAGATTTACAGAGATGTACATTTTTGAGATATTTCTTTGTGGGTTTTATTCATTTCCATATAATTACACCAGAAGTTGTATCCATCATGATTTGATAAATGTAATGAAGATGATAGTTTTGGCTGTAACCCTTTCAGTCACATTCTGCTGCTTCTCCCAGCTCTAAAGCAGATGATCAGATAGATATATTTGGTGTTGCATCTTACGAAAACACAGGCTTAGGTATGAGAGGAAGTGAAGCAGATGTGGTTACTGTGTGTCTCCTTTCCCTCTAGTTCTCTATGAGTAAATGGACTCTCCTATCTATCTCTAATTATTGTTCATTACAACAGGAATTTATGTGCATTCAGTCCAATTAAATTAAATGAGTTAAATGACTTCCCTAACATGAGTATTGCAGGTCAGTGTATTAATACACAGTGGAAGCTGATGCTTCTGGCACTGGTCTGTTGACCTGCACAGGGACAGTAACTGGAAAAAGCTGAGGTGGCTGCAGTCTTTTAACCACAAAAACAAAACAAAACTAAAACCTGGATGGCAAAGTCCGAATCTAATCAGGTTTAAGTTCTCTAAGGTGACAGCGACACTGGTAGCATGTGACCCACAATATGAGGATAGTTGTGACTCCTTGTGCATTGATGTCCCCCCAAAAAACTGTTGAAACCTTTCTGGCTCCTGCAGCCAGACCACTAAAGATCCTCAAGGTGCTGAATGTGGCCCCACACCTGGGCACCACTGGAGGACTTTCCTGTGTTACTCTGGTAATTGCTTCTGTTATGCCTACTTTGGGCAAGGCTTAAGGTTGGCCAAAAGGTTTTGGGTAAATTTCAGAATCTAATATAGTTTGGTTTTGCTTGGTGGCTTGTTGTTTCCTTTTTTAGTCCTTTTTAATGCACTTTGTCAAATCAGCATTTTCACTTCCAGAACCTCTGTTTTTTAATTCTTTCTTTAAAACAGTTCAGAGCAAAACTATAAAAAACACAGTGCAAGTCAGACTGAGAAATTTTAATACATTTTCTAATATTGATATTATTTGGAAGTGAAATAATTCACATTGCTGAATTAAAAAAGTGTTTTTAAGGATTTCTTGAGAAGCAGCAGACATGAAAATGCTTTTGCTAAGTCCAAAGAAACGTGTTTGTGAAAGGGCAACTAGCAGTCTGAACTCTAAAGATAGCTACTTGCTCTTGTAAGGAAGATTGTTCTTTTCAACTTCCACAACCTGTTTCTGGCTCAGTTTTTGCCTTCAATAAGCCTGGCCTTCTTACAGAAGTGTGTAGAAGAACTCTCCAGAAATATGTGTAAAATGTGTAAATATGTTTTTGTGCATGTGTGCGTATGTATACATTGTGCAAGTCACCTGACACAATCCTGGTTTTATGCATAAGCAATGTATTATATACTATATTCATAACATACCCTTCACAGTATAGATTTATGCTAAAAGTATCCTAATGTTTCTGACAGCTCATGTGTGACGTGAATGTAATCCATATTTCTTGGAGGAGCTAATCTAAGCAGTTTGTTTTCCGATACTGCTGATAGGGCTATATCTCTAGATGTCACAGCAGTTGAGATTCTGATGGTAACATATTGTTTATGGGTCACTGCCTTTGTCTCAAAGAATAGGTTGGAACAGAATAGCAAAGGTTAATTAGGTTTGTCTATCAAGGAGGGACAGATATAGATGTCTCTTGTATTTTCTATGCTAGAATCAAAGGAAGGCAGGACGGAGTGTCATAGTCTCTTTTTCCTCATGCTGTAAAATGTGCTTAGTTGGATTTAGGAATGAAACAAAACCACCTTGAGCAGTCTGAGTGCAGCCACAGTTGCACGGAGTCAGCTCACAGGCTCACAGTAGCATTACAGGGTGGGAAAGCTGTGGCATTCTGCTTCACAGTTTGGAAAACTGAGGCATGGAACTGCTCGTTGTCCTACCCAAGGTCACACAGCCAGCAGGTGATGGAGCAGAAGTCCTTGACATCTGGCTTTGTGCTCCACTCCCCAGCAGCTGTCTTCTCGCCTCGCACTAAAAATTGACCTGTGAATCTATTTGCAAATAACTAGAAATAAATGCAAAATGCAATATTATGCCCCCCAAATTGACTTTATTTTTAATACCAAGGAGGAGATTGTGCAAAAACTCTTAACAGAGTTTCTGTGGTTTTTCAGTAATTTTTTGTTTTATTCTAACTCAGCTGTTGGTGAGTCATGAGTGAAGCGGATGCCAGGAAAGCACGGGCCAACTTATTTTGCAGAGCTCATCCAAATGATAGTGGTAGATGTGACCTCTTTTGTTGTTCTGAATTCTTTGCAATGTTTGTCACCCAGGATTAGCATCTGTGACCTCATATGTTTTCTTCTTGAGAATAGTCTCCGTAGTCAGGATCAGCTGCAAAATATTCAGGTCGTAGTAGGTGTAGCACTGGCTTACTTGCAAGGCAGTTCCAGCTGGCAGCTTCCACAAATAAAAGAATTGGCCATAGGTTGATCTGTCTGGAGACAGTCATCTGGAGAGGGCAGTCCATTTTCTTGTTGCCAGGACTGGAAGAAGAAGCAAGCAGACAGCTGTGCCTGCCTCACCTCTTCTCTCTATGTCCACCACCATCTTTGCTTATTCCTTGTGGTTATTCCTCAACAAGGAAGATGTTCAGAGGTTGTGCAAATGCTGCCAGGGGCCTGGGAGGAGCACTCTGCCCTCCGACCACCTGTATGGAAGACTTTTTTGCAGGACTCCCTGGAGCAGCCTGAACCAATGCAGGGGCACCCTCTTTGTGCTCTTCAGGCTTTTGATACATGCTGTATCACTGTTGAACACTGCTATAGAGCTGCACTGGCTGTTGTGCTCAGTGACAGACAAGTCATGTTTCTAGCTGGACAAGCTGATGTTTCCCCACACTGATTCTGCAAACAGACAGGGAAGGAATTTCCACTGTGCACATTCTTTTTATAAGGCCCTATGTATTTGTTCATGGGTTATAATCATATCATTGCTGCTTGCATACATCCATTAAAAAGTTACTGAATGTACACTGTGTTGTACTGTTCAAGGGAACTTGTAAATGCTGATTGAGCCAGGTGTACCTCTCCGAGGACCTGCACCTCCCCCTGAAGTCAGCGAGGTACTTGGTGAATCAGCCTTTCATCTTGCAGCTGAGGCAAGATGTGAATGGTGTGAGGCTGGTCAGATGTGCTAGGTAGAGGAGGTGGGCAGGGTTACCACCCACCAGGCTGCCCAGGGCCCTGTCCAACCTGGCCTTGAACACCTCCAGGGATGAGGCAAGGATGGGCAATGTGTTCCAGTGCGTCACCACCCCCTGTGAAAAATTTCCTCCTAGTGTCTAACCTAAATCTCCCCTCTTTCAGTTTAAAACCATTGCCTCTTACCCTGTCCCTATCGGACTGTGTAAAATGTCTGTCTCCCTTGTCTTTATAAACTCCCTTCAAGTATTGGAAGGCTGCAATGAGGTCCCCCTTGAGCATTCTCCAGGCTGAACAAGCCCAGCTCTCTCAGCGTGTCATTGTAGGAGAGGCACTCCAGCCTTCTGATCATCTTCGTGTCCTTCTGGAGCTGCTGCAACAGCTCTGTGTTGTCCTTCTGCTGAGAACCTCAGACCTGGATGCAGTTCTACAGCTGGGGCCTCACGAGGGCAGAGATGAGGGAGACAGAGTAGTAGTGCTGTGAGGTCAGGCACTGTGGGCAGCCATGGGTGTAACTGCCAGGCTTGTGAAAGGAGAGGAGAGAGTGGGAGGACATGAGGTTGCTTGATGAAAGGTGTCTGCTTGGAAGGCAGAGTATGCAGAATTTGTGTTGTGCCCTTTCACAACTGAAAGCACCCCTTGTTATTGTGGCGCGTAGCTGACGGTAACGCAGATGAAAGTGGTTCATGGGACCATCCCAGCCCTTGCCTGTTTTGACCTCGCAGGAGGCAGTGAGGAAGTCAGCTGGAGATGCCAGAGGGCCAGGCATCTCCTGTCATCCATGCATGACCTGGAGCTGAAACACTGCTATTCTCTCGGGAAGTGACCCGTGGAGTGGTACCCAACAGGGCACCCAGCTCCAGCCCTTGGAATGCCGCACTGCCCTGAACGAGAAAAGACCCACATAGCCCCTCACTTCCTCTGGGTTCTTTTTAACTCTCTTTCTGCCTGTAGCATTCAAAAAAAAGTGCAAGGACTCTGCAGAGCTGCAGGAGTTAATACAGAGCAAGTGCCCCTTCTCTGGGTAATCATCTCCTAAACCCCCTTTTTAATGCAGCACTAAGGTCAAGAATTTTTATGACTGGCTGTTTTTTTATTGTTACTGTAGAATAGGATTGCTAAGCACTATAAAATGGAAACCTTATGGTTCAGATTTACTGTGGTGTGTATTCTAAACAGTTTAATAAAACAAAACCAAAAGCTTTTAGATTTTCTTCAGTGGTTAATACACAAGCATATTCTTTGCAGAGCCAAGCCTCTGACTGTCGGTCGGACTGTGGTTCATAGACTTGGTGTGGGTAATAAGATTATAAAACATGTCTCTTGCTAGCCAGCTACCACACACTAATAATAATAGTAGTAATAATTCACTGAATCCAGAGATTTTAGGTGAGTTGTTTTTTTAAGAAATGGAGAAAAACCCTGAAAAAAAGGTTTGAAAGGAAACAGGTCACTGTATACACTCTACAGAAAATGCAAGCAAGCATGTGATGGTTTCTGTGCCAGGGAGCCATCCCTCCATTTTGTTACAGCTAAGATATCACCGTCTCCATCAGGTGACCTTTTTTTTTAGCTGTATGTACGTAAACATGCATGAGGGAGAGGTGAACATGTGAGAATGGGATGCTGCCCATGGTCCTGGCCCAGCAAGCGCAGTAGAACTGTGTGTAGAAATGCAGGCAGAGAGGACTTTGCCTTGCAGAAGTGACAACTTACAGCGTAGTTGATGTGCCTTAATGCTGGCCCTGCTGCCTTTGTGCCTGAGACAAAACTTCCCATCCTATGGTCATTCATTGCCCAGAAAACTTAGGGAGATAAAATCAGCTAATAGTAACTTTCCTTGTGAAAATCATCATCTTGTGAAAAATTTATCTGCTTTTGTTTCTTTGAGCATTATGTGGCCATAGTATAGTTCCAAAGCATAGTAAAGCTTTGGAAGAAATAAAAGTAGATGGCAGGTCTTTTGTAAAACAAAAATTAAAAGCACTGCCGCCTCTCCACGGAGATCACTTTGGATCATTTCAGGGTGTTGGAGCAAGATTTGTTTTCTGAGTGCTGCCAACTTGACTGCCCAGTCTGAGAAGGAGAAGGACTTCTCCGGTCATTGTCAGACTCTGAGCTGACACAGCCGGCACAGTGGCTTATGTCCTGCCACAGACGTGCTCTGTAGGCTGCCCACCACATGGTTTTACTCTGTAAGCAGAGGAAATATTTCTCCATCTCACTGGACTTTAAGGAAGGCGGTGTGGTGGTTGTGTGTGCATTGTGCTCCGATTCAGTTGGATGTGTCTCGTACAAGTCAATCAGCAGAACTGTCTTCAGCTGTCCTGTGGGCTTCTGCTGGAGGAGTGCCACTGGTCTGGGACCTCTTGGTCTCCTCGGGGCTGTAAGGGCTGCGTGGACTCCTCACGTCCTCTGAACACTGGTCAGCTGCATGTAACCGAAGGGTTTGGAGAGCTTCCTGTGGCCCCTTTGGCGCAGTAGGTGGAGGACTTGTGAGGAAGCTCATTGTGTTATGTGTCCATGTGCCAGATGCATCTTTATCTGATGTCTGCATGCTGGCTTTTGTGCTGGTGGATCTCTTACAGAACTGGGTCATAACCCCTGGAGCTGGGTGGCATCAACACATAGCAGAAATCCAAAGCCAATGTGTAGGGATTTGGATTTTGCAGCCCCCACAATCGCCTCCTTCGAAGATGTGTGCCCATGGGGCAGAGGGTGTGGACACAGCACTGAGGCTCAGCTTTCATGGGCAACTGTTGCAATTCTGTCTCTACAGATGAAAGGAATGGAGAACCGCCATGCTATGAGCTCCCAGTACCGGATGTGCTCCTACTACCCACCCACCTCATACCTGGGCCAGGGGATTGGCAGTCCCACCTGCGTCACACAGGTATTGGCCTCGGAGGACACGCCCTCCTACTCAGAGTCAAAAACGAGAGGTAGGTGCATCTGCTGGGACTTCAGGTACCAGTTTGACCTGGAATAGGCATCCTCGAAATGTGGGAGGGTGGTGGGAAGGAAAGTAGGTGTCAGGAGGTGCCACATAGTCTACAGGAAGTGGTTTATTTGTGAATGGTAGTGGTAAAGTGGGACTGTTTCTGTATAGCGAGGCAGGCTTGTATTTCAGAAGTCTCATAGTGTAGAGCAGTTATTTGGTGTAGTTCTGTGTATGTTGCTGCAATTTGTATGACAGACCTCTAGAGATGGTTCCTGTCTGTGCTCTTCACACAGCTTTTTCACAAGAAAGATGCTCCAGTTAAAAAGTTGTCTTTCTTTTCTTCTCAGAAACTGTGTTCGTAATTTCTCCCTCAGGATCCACAAGCCCCCCATTGAACCTCTGCTGTTCTCTTCCTTCTGAACCACATGTGGAAACTATTCTTGTATCCCAGCAATGTCATTACACCCTTTACAGACTCACCTCTGTGTTTGCTTTCAAACTCATCACATCATACTGCTTCAGTTAAAATGGTTACAGATAAATATCTTTTCACATCCAGTGTTCCTGGCTATCCCAGAGATTATTATCATCTGCACTGATTTTTAGAAAGAGTTGGTGAATTTACACTGTCATTTTCTGACGACATTTCTTTTGCTTCCTTGTTCTCATGCTCCTGTACCAGGTAGAATACTAACACAGGCAATAAAATGGCCCTGCTGGAGCAGACCAAGCTCCATACAGCTGCTTCCTTCTCTCTGGCGCAGGCTGGCAAGAGATAATAGGGAGAGAAGAAGAAAAACAGAAAGAGTCGAATGACTCTACTTCATATGTCCAAAATTCTCTCTGTGCTACAGCGTTTGAAGGTGTCCAGAGTTGTTTGCTTCTGAACTATAATTTTCAGTTACCTGCATGGACCTATTCTCCAAGAATTGAGCTAATCCTTCCAGACGCTCTTCATGCTTTTTGTCTCTCTGTAACAAGGAATCTGGCTGTTTAATTGTTTGTGGTCTGTGGGAAGTATTTCCTTTGGTTTTCTTCATACCTGACAAATTTTTGTGCTGTTTATTCTCTGTATGGAATGACAGCACTGACAACAGCATCCTGTCCCATTTACTTCTTTAATGCACTTACACACTGAAGATAATCTTATCATAGAATCACAGAATAGTTTAGGTTAGTAGGGACCTTTAAGGTCATCTAGTTCCAACCTCCTGCCATGGATAGGGTTGCCACCCACCAGATCAGACTGCCCAGGGGCCCATCCAACCTGGCTTGGAACACCTCCAGGGATGGGGCATCCACAGCTTCCCTGGGCAGTCTGTGCCAGTGCCTCACTGCCCTCTCAGTATGAATCGTCTCTTCACACATGTGTGCGAACCCTTTTTAGATGTCTGATGAAAGAATGCATGTTCCCTAGGTCCTTCAACTGTTTCCAGTCATGACCTTTTTGTTGCTGATGTTCTGGTGTATGTTGCATTTGATTTGTGGTGAAAAACTTCCTTGTGGTTGTGTCTGCTTATAGACTCAAAGTTTTGGAAGATGAAGTGTATTTAAGTCATATTTGTGGCTGGTGTAAATCAGCATTGAGCCCCTGAATTCAGTAACTCTGGAATGATTTATACGGAAGAGGTGGCTGCTGTTTCAGAGTGGCTGTTTTCTGAAAGTCTTCCAACTAAATATGACATATCAGATAAATGAAGAAACAACACATAGTGTGATAAAACCTCAGGCTTTTTCTCCTTTTCCAGTAGTTCTAAATGGCTTAGAGAAATCAGTGATCCTTGGTTCATTTTCCTTCTCTTTTCTTCGGTTTTATTTTCTTCCCCCTTCTCCGACCACCATTGAGCAATGACGTCTTTCTTTCTGCTGATTGGTCAAAGAAGCATTTGGCTTTATGCTCAACTGCAGTTGACACTTTTTCTTGCATCCATCACTACTAACTCACTAAGAAGTCTTACCAGTCGAGTGTTCTTACAAATAGACAAAAGACCTTATACCCTTTGTTCCCAAATGCACTTCAGTAATTTTTCATCACTCTAGAAAAAAATTGTGCGTAATGTACCACTGATTTTTAAACTGCATAAATACTGTATTTTCAATAATTCTTGACTGCTTCTCCAGACAGTATTCCCCACACAGATATTGTTCCCTAAGTTACACCATCAATCAGAAACCGACAAGCAGTGAGATGTAATTTACTGAGATCAAACAGCATTTTCCAGACTCTGAAGAAGTGTTTTTCCATAGCAGGGAGGTAGTGGGTGAAAGAGGCACAAATATTTTTGTGAGAAAGTTGAGTGTGTGAGCAGGACCATACCTGTTTCATGGGCTTCTTAGAGGCATCCTCTTCTTCATTATGCCCATTCTTGGAGGAAATGACTGCTTTTACTTTTTCCCTCTACAAACAACATAATATTCTCAGGCTGTTAGTCAGTGATTTACACTTCCAGGGTATCCTTCTAATGCTTTTTGCAGCCCTCAGAGAGTGTGAGGCTTTTTGCCTCTTCGTTGTCATTTGTGTGAATGCTGAGTCAGCCAGCAGGCTGTGAGTGGCAGATCATCCAAAGTACTGACTGACTGTGCTGCAGATGTCCCATTTAATAAGCGCATGCTTACGCATTTCTCCATTTATTGCTGGACTGGTCTTTCTGTACAATGCCTGACTGCTTCATATGAACCTTCTATGGGGTTGATGATGGCTACTTTTTAAAAGCAACTCTAGAGCATGTTTTAAATAAGCAGCTCATATTTTCCTCTTTCTCTTCTGCAATTGAAATGGCGACTATGCTCAGAGCCATGTCTTCTTTCTATGAATTCATACACACAGATTTTAGGTCCAGAATGTAATATTAGGATCATCTAGTCTTACATGTTGTATAATGCAGACTGTAAAACTTCACTTAATAGCGCCTGCACCAAGCTCAGAACTATTTTTTAATAAGATCTGTTCCCATAGAAACTTTATGGGAATGTAATAATGCATATGAAAAATCAACAGGTCAAAATAAAAAAAATAATTTTGCAGCCAAATTCTTAAAACTTCTGAAACTAGTCTCTGTAACACAAATGTTTTTTAAATTCCCAGCCACAAATCAGAGATTGTCTTAGAACACATGCAGTCTATTGCCCACACTTCAGTTGTAACTTCAGGTTTATAGAGGTTTTGCCAGCTCATATATTGTCTCAGTATTTTAGTCAGACCATTTCATTAATTTTGTTCTGCTAAGTTAACTGCCTTTTTAGTTATGTTGAAAGGGAGGAGAGATGAGCTAGCAGACTACTGATTTACACTTTCTTTGTTTTTATGAATGATGCAAAATTCTCGGTAAGCTTTTGACATTTGTACATGAGGTCATACCGTGTTACAGAGTGTTGCATATCATAATGGGCTGAATAGCAAAACACCATCACTCAACTGCCTTGCAATTTGAACGTGTTCTAAGTAAAATGGCTTTGCTTCCAACCAGCACAGATGCTACCCTTCTGGAAACTGGAAGAAAGAGGGAGAAGAAATTAGAGAAACCAGTGACAAATGGCAGAAGGATGTTTTCAGAAGGCTCTGTTAGATCACCAGGTTATAATGTGTATACAATAATTTCTAGATAAAAGAGGAATTTTTTACTGTACTTTCCAGTATTTTTCCTCTCCTTTTTTTGCTGCTATTTTGCTAATTTTTTAGAATGAGCAATTAGAGAAGAAGATGTATGAATGGTTTTTACCCGTATGCAGATCTTGCTTTAAAGCATGTCTTTGTTTTGCAAGCCAAGCTGAGAGCTACTCTTGCAAGAAGTGGAGGAATGAGAATGTGTATTCAGCAGTTACAACAGAGTGTTCGACTTCCAAGAGCCAGCTGCCTTGGTCACACTGATTTCTGTGACACAGTTGGTTTTGATGGGGCCTTTTCAGGGTTGAGTCAGTGCCCAGAATTGCCAGGTACCTTTAGCTGACTTTGGATCAGGCCTGTCCTGTGCTTAGATTTGTGAAATACCTGCACAAGACCTTAATCTGAGACAGCATGAGGGCATATGCTTAGATTAGGACTGGGTGCCTAGCTCTGGACCCATACTTCCACTGAATAAAGGTGAGCCTTTGCTTAGCAGTGTGAAGGTGTTTTCCAGGTTTGGGACAGTAGCAGAAAATAAAATCAACATTTAAGTAGAAGGATGTGGAGGAGAGACATCATTTTATTTGCACACACCTTTTATTTGAAAATAGTTGCGTTCTCCTAAAGTTAGCATGGAAGTCAAACTCATCTTTGTCAGTATTTAGCAAACACGGTAAAGAAGGTGGCTTGCATTTAAAATGTTGCTCTAGTTGCTAAATGGAGTTGAATTTTTGTTTTCCCAACAGCGTTAGGATAGTTGGAAACATGTAGTGCAGCACTGAAGCAGGAGTCTGAAACTCCTTCCAAACACAAATGAGAAAAGCTCATATGAAGTGTTCATTTTGATATAGAAAAGGTCAATATTTTTTTTTAAATGAGCAAACACTGTTTTTCAAGGGAAAACATTTCTGGTTGTTCTTTTTTTTTTCTTTTTTTTTTCTTGTCAGCAGAGCAGCTCCGTCACTTTCCAGACACTTTTCAAGGGGTCGGTCCTACCTAAAACCTAAATAACTGTTGATTATAACTGGTGATTGTACAGCAAGACAGAGACTTCTCCAGTATTATATTATTATATTATTATTATATATATTGTATATTATTATATATATTATTATATTATTGTATATATAGTATTATATATATTATATTACACAGAGTTCTCTGTGTAATATACTCCTACTTCTGTGTGACTGGGTGCTGCACTGGGAACACTAAAGAACTGTTGGAAAAGCCCACCCCAACTATGGAGCAGTTCTGTAGTGTCTCTTCCAGTGGTTAAACAATCAAGGACGCGTCAGAAATAGTCTCCCTGCTTAAGCAAAAAAGTTTCAGTAAAAGAAGTGTTGGAATTCAAGGAATGCCATGTGCCTGAGAAATGAGAGAGGTCCTAGGTTAGGATATCTCTCTTCAGGTGAGGTTGCAATGTGTGAAAGTTATGTCCCTTTTTGAGGTTTCTTAAGTACAGTATTCTTGCACGAATGTGTGCCCTTGAAATTCTGTGCAAGATAAGAGTCATGTTTATAGTCACAGACAGCACCTGGTTGTAGGATCAGAGAAGTCAAGGAGTCCTGGTGTGCAAAAGGTCTGAGCCAGTGTCTTTGCATTTGTACTGCTTTCAGTGGATGTTCGAGATATGGAGGCAGCACACTGCAACAAAACAGGCTGATCTGCTGTGGCTGAGAAATGGCTCCAGAGATTGGGGAAATACCCGTGCATTTAATTGCTCTGTTAAATTTGCTGCCAGCTGACAAGATGCACTGGCAGAGCTATGGCAATAAAGTGCTTAGAGAAGTGAGGCAGAGTGGTAAGAAACAGCCCAAGTTTTCCTCTGTCAGACATCTGGAACCAGTCAGTGTAAGTGAAGAGTGGCTCTTGCTGTCCCCCAGGCTCCAGGCCTTTTAAGTCTGAGGGATACCACTTCTGCTCCTTTTCTGCACACCTGTAAAGCAGAGCACCAGCAGAAATGCATCCTGGATGCAGAGGGGCTTCAGCAGCAGAATATGTGAGAGCATATCATTTTGCTCCTAGGGTGGCTGCAGCTCAGCAGCATTTAGCTTGTGTGTATTGCTTGCATGCCTGTCCATGCATCTTTTTCTTAAAAATTGACCTCTGTTCAAGAGTATACCATCCCTTAGGCATGAGGAACAAGCAGTGTTTGCTGAAACTTGAGACTGTTTGCTACTAACTATCCATCTTATATCAAACTTCTACAAGTAAATATTGATATCGAACAAGAAAGGAAGAGGTAATAATCTAATACTGCAGATCCTAAACAGTCAGTTGAAAGCTCTGTTTTTGTCAGCAGGTCACTCCATTTTGTTAAATTGTAATCCTTTTTGTGCATTCTCGTTGCTGCTATTCACAGTTCCAGATGGCTGTACTGTGCTCACCTTCCCTTAGGTGCCCATTACAAGGATGCTTGGAAGGCTGGCAGACTTTGGACTGTACCTCTCTGCTGTTTGCGTACTTGCAAGCCACAGCTTCATCTGCTCTTCTTGCTTGCATCAGTCTCATTTCTGTGTAAAACTCCTGTAATATACCAGTGTTCTGTGGCCTTCTTAGAATGGCAGGGTACAGGATGTTGAGGTTCACCTGCGTATGTGTGTAGAAATACAGACAAATAGATAAATAGATAAATAAATAGATGTATATGTACATCCCTGCTAAACAAATCTGCTATACTCAGACACCTCTGCTTGCTTTCACACAACCTGGGTTGCAGGGATAGTCTGTGGAATGAATTGTTGCTGTGAGAGCAGACTTCTGTGAAAGTTGGAGAACACACTATTATTCTTTGGTTAGATCAAAACAGATTTTGCGTAGGTTGTAACATTTTACAGATGTTTTTAGGGTGAATACGTTTCAACATGTCATTATCTGTCTCAGTAAGGAGCTGAATTTTGGACCTAGCTTGGGTTTGGAGATAGTTTATTTTTTTTAAATCAAGCAAGTTGCTTACCCAGATTTATGATATTCCTACTCATGCCTCGTTGTTTCATTAGCTGTGGCAGCAGCATTCAAAATACACTTGAGAATGTGAGGCATATTCAATATAAACTCTACCGACCCATTTTTTTCTGTGTGTTTAAGCCTTTTTGTAAATTATTTGTCTCTGTCATGAGGTTGGACTGGCGAAGATTTGACCAATATTGAAATAAATACGTAAGGTCTGACTAATAGAGAGGGAAATTCCTGGAAATGAATGAATTTAAGCATCATCTGCTTACATTGCATTCTGCTTCAGTTAATTCTTGATTCGAAGGGTCATTTTAGTAATTTCTTCTTGAAACACAACCTTTTTTGCTCTGTTCACTCAAAATCGCACAGAAATAAAACAGTAATGCAGCAAAGCAACTTGTCGTGCAGTTGCAGAATTACGGGTTTGATTCATGAGCCCCTGGTGCATGCTGTGGGGAAGAAGCTGTTCCTGTGGCAGTGGCTGCAGAGGCAGCGGTTTGTTTTTCTCACACTTAAAGGATGCTGGATCCAGTCCTAAAAACCTGCATCAGAGGGTTTGAGCTTGGTGCTCTGGTTTTATTATGGAACTTTTTCCCTAAGAACAGAAATTTGTGGAAATCATTGGTAGTAAAACAAACTTCACCACAGAGTGGCAAAAACAAATGAAGACGTTTTGTCATGGCAGTGACAGCAGTGTGCTTACCAGGGCGTGGTCTGTAGTTGTAACAGTTGTAACCTGCTCCTCTCTGCTTTGCGGTGATAGGCAGCTGCATCCTCTTAGCCCTGATTAAGAAGAGGGAGAACTTGGCTACGTTCTGTGGTGGTTTCTGCGCACAAGTCTGTGCAGATTGTATCTTGCCTTTCATGCCAGCTTATCAGAGCAGTGACCTAAGCTTCTGCAGGCTCTTCGGCTTGTATAAGGTGCTTCTGTTGGCAGCCCTTCTGCAGATTGTGAGGAACTTGAGCAAAAGATGCATTTGCTGCAGATCTCTTAATAAAAAAAAAAAAAAAAAAGGCAAATCAGAGTTGCTAAGCCCCTGGAAGCAGCCTGGATGGCCAGTGTTGATGAGCCAGACTGTGGCTCTTGGCAAGAGGTTGCTGCAGCCTGCAGCACTTGTCCCATGCAGAAGTGATTTTAGGGAGAAAGGTTAGGGCTTCCCCACGGCTGTGCCGTGCAAGTAGTCTCCTGGCCCTATGCAATGCCCTGTGTCCGAGGTGAGGCACTGGCCGACGGGACCAGGGGGAGCAAGGGCTATGGGCACGGTGGCCCCTTGCTCTGTCTGCACAGCTACAGATGCATGTTTGCCTGGCCCGAATAGGTGATGCCTGCACAGGATATGTGCAGCCCTACACGAGTGGGGCTGGCTGCTTGATGGGCTTTCTTAATTTGGCAGCCACTGGCCTGCCTACCCAATGCTTCCAATTCTAAGCCTGGGTGTTACCGATGGGTTTATTTCCAGTGCTCCTCGCAGGCATAGCTTAGGCCAAGTACAAGTTGAATAACCTTCAGGAAAGCTGTGCTGTCCTTCTGTCGGCCGCTGTCTTTGAAAATTGCCTGCAGAGTTAGTGAGCAGGAACAGTTAAGATTTACAAACAATGATGAAGCTTGTCATGCATCTTTCACCATTCATCATCTGGGTGCCGTGGCTGGGCGGTGAAGTGTTCTTCATAAAAACCAGCTCAGTGTGAAATACACCTCGCAGCAATGTTTACTGCTCTGAAACTCGTCAGCAGCCCTTTATAGTAAATCCAGATTGCGATGTGACATTACAGTATATCATTGCAGAGCACGCTGGGGTTTACACTAGGAATGAGTGCAGTTCACACCAGATGAGATGTCGAAATTGAGTTATGTAGGAATTTGGCTGTTATATGGGGATAGCTTTTGTTTTCCGAGGACTGAAAGTTAGCTTTATATATATAATATATATAATCTACACATACCTGTACCTGTGTGTGGGTGCATATATGGATACAGATATATATACACATGGGTATATGGATACACACGTGCTATACACACATTCTCTGTACAAACACTGCAGATGTACAAAGAGATTTCTCTGACAGGACCTTGTCTTTTTTTTTACGATATTTCTTGAAAGTATTTCAGTATTTTAAAAGTGCTGCAACTTAGCTTTTCAGTGAAGCAGCCTTTTATTTTCAAAAAACACTGTTGAAAATGCCATTCTTGGAACAGCATAGTTTGATTGTTGCTGGTTGAGAATTCAGTGTGAGAAGTTTTCTGATATTTGTTAATTACTTGTGTTATTTTTTCTGCTTGTTTTGGCTTATTCGTTATTTTATAGGCATGGGGTTCCTGTGAGGTAGAGCTCTTGGGGCAGCCCAGGGAGGTGGCTCCTGAGACAGTGTGGCTGGTTGGGACCCACCAGCACGGAGCTGCTGGGCTGTGCTGGTGGTTTCCTCCCACTACCTTGGGCAGGAGGTCTAGGGGATCTTATCCAGAAACTTGGAACTACAGAAAAGCAGAAGTATGTTTAGCTGAATACTGAAATGGTAGTAGTTCTCCCCACTGACTTCAATCCCTTCAACTGCAGTGTTGGCACAAGGTTACTAAGAAAGGTCAAAAGGAAAAGAGTGAAATAAAATAGTAGATGTTTTTGTCCAGCTACATAAGAAAGATGTCAGTGCAAAATGTAAATGGGACATTTTATAAACGAGTAAATTGCTGAATCTTTGGAGATAAATCTGCTGTTTTTGACATGTGAGACATGTCTGGAGTTAGGCGGTAACAGCCACGTGAACTAGAAAGCACACTGTGTTGATTATCCTACAGGCAAGAACAGCAACCTTCTTCAGTGGGAGTTAGGTATTTTGGTGGCAGTTACCTGATTAAAAACAAATGAAATAAAAATGGGAGATAAGGAGTCTTTGAGTGCACCCTGTGATGTTGTTTCACTGCTATACTGCAAAACCTGGAAGTTAAGTTAAATTTCCCTGTCTTTAGTACTGTGACTGTTTGTCCTGTGTGTTTGAAGCATAGGTGTCATATTCTGGACTTGTGACAGAAGTCTTTTGGCTTTATTGCGTTGCAGTTCAGCCAGAGGGAGAGGTACTGTGTTTGAAATACTGTTACATTTAATTTTAGATTTCTGGGATCTATGTGGAGTATTAAATATAGTACAGAAGTGCAAAAAGGAGTAGGACTGCAGTTGGCACTATCAAAAAGAAAAGATAACTATATTTCATCTGTCCTCCTCAGTTGTTTTCAGCTTCTGTAGTTGTTTTTCCATTAAGCGCTCATTCTGCAGTGAAATCATACTTTCTAGCTGAGAACATTTTCCACAAATGTGTTTATTGTTGCTAATTTTGTTCAGTTGATTTGTTAGGCTTTTTTTGAACTATAAAGTTTATCATTCGGCCTGCTGCAGACAGCATGAGGCTAAAGCTTCAGATACACTAATCATGTAGGTATGTAGGCTTCCAGGCATACAAATAGCATTGGAAGCTTGTTCATATTCAGAGTTAGTTCTGTGATGCAGTGTTAATCTCACCTGCTCCTGCTCTAGAGGCTTTAAGGGATCCAGGCAAGTTTCTTAGAGACGATGTGGAAATGAAAGTTTAGAGGTGTTAAGCATTATTTACGACTATTTTTACTTTCTCCTTTTATTTTGAGAGGGGAAAGTTTGGACATCTTTTATGTTACTCTTGTGACTTGAATTAGAGGGGTGTAGAGTAAAGCTGTCACTTATAATGTAGTGTTTCCAAGCACCAGAATGTAGCATACAAAATCAAAGAAATGTATTTCTTCACAACCTTGACTGCTTTATGTGCCTGTTCAGTTTCTAGTAACTTTGCTAACCCACAGTCTTCTCATATTTGTAGTAAGTAAGTGGTGGCTTGACATGGTGAAGCTGTAATAGCCTTAGGGAAGTGGAGGTCCTCAGTAATACATATTCAAGACGCTCTTGTAGAGGTGGTCGTTTTATTTGCCACTTCTGTGTGTTCCCTCATTTCTCATGCGGAGTCGATCATATGTAGATTTAAAGACACTTTCCAGAATTTGAAAAAATACTCCCGAAAGGTGCACATAAAACGGGTGGGCTTGTGGTATTTTATGCAGTGATTGTGTCCATTGTTGCTGTCCAGACATCTCCAAATTTGAGTTAAATGGAGAAGTGCTGGCATGGACCAAGAAAAAAAAAGTGTTGTGTGTGCGTGCCAGGTTAAGTCACTTAATTTCATGTTGCTTTCCCGTGCACATACAGCGGTCTCCTAATGGGGGTGGCATTTCTAACAATGGCCCTGCAGGAAGCAAAGCAAACATGCCTGTAGCACGCTGTAAAAATACTCCAGGAGGAAATTGCTGGGAGCAGGGGGGCTGGGGGCGAAACATCACAAATAAGCCAGCAGTACGTTGGCTGATTATAATGACTGCCTTGTAGCATCCAGGAGTTGTCAATCATAGCTTAACGTTTATAGAAGTGAAAAGTCAATGTCTAGTTGTTTAATTTGACATGGCTCTCGGGTTGAGAAAGTGTAATCGCTGGAGGGGACAGTTAAGTAGCTGTGCTCCGTGTCAGCCTGTCTCGCTCCGACTGCTGCACTAAACGCTTTCCTGATGAGCGATAGATTTGGTTAAATACCAAGATAATTGCTAGCTACAGCATCCAGCACTCTTTTAATGCCTTGTACTACATCTGTATTAGCTCTTGCCCGAGGCTGTTTGAGGTTTCTGCAGCAAAGAAGGCATGTACGCTCAATTACATTACTCTCCTTCGGTTTTTGAAGGGCAATTGTTGCGGAGCTAAATAGGTTGTAATAAATTACATTCTTTTCTCCCAAACCTGTTGCAGTAAATCAGACATGCAAATGTTACAGCTGCTTTTTCCTTTTAAGTGACACTTTCTTAGCCTGACATAACACACAAAGGATTATTTAGACAAAGTGACTTCTCATATGAAAAATGGAAAACTACCAGACTTTTAAAACAGTCCTGCAAAACCAATGAACTCATTTTGCGTGCTCTAAAAGTATTTGCTTTTCCTGGTTGTGCTCGCACCTGTAAATCAGATCGCAGCACAAATGCATTTTGACTCTCAGGGTGCACCATCAAATGGGACAGGAGGGGCACTCCCCTCTGCAATTAGATGGATATCAGCATTTCCACTGCCCTGGTAACATGCTTGGTATGGTAAGGAGACTTGAAATGTCCTGGCTACTTTTGTCAGGGTAGCTCGAGGCAATCTTGTTGCCTGCTGATCTTTGCAGATGGCTGCATGGTTGCATGGTGGTGATGCAGTGCTGTGATGCTGCTGCACTGTGGTGCTGCATGGTGGTGATGCTGCACTGCCTTGGTGCAGCTCTTGCCTCCTGAGCATGCTGCTGCTGCACCAAGCACATGCCAGCCACTCCCTCGCATCCCTCTGCAGTGCAGCCCACGCTGCAGCAAGAGAGCCTGCACCTCTTGCCACCTGCAGAGATGCAGCTCGCTTCACAAATGTGTGAAAGGGGCTAGCTGGGGCAGAGGAGGGCATTTGTTTTGTTCCCAGGTTTTATCTTAAAATTCTGAACAGATTTGGAGATTACAGAATCACAGTATCATAGGGGTTGGAAGGGACTTCTAGAGATCACCTAGTCCTACCCCCTGGTAAAGCAGGAAGTACCTTGGAAAGTGACGTGATGATTGAGTGCTTCATTTTGCCAAGATTAATTTTGAAATGCAGTCCAGAAAGAGCAGAAGCCTATTTAACACTGAGAAATAAAACTAAAAATTGTGATTTCATTTAACATCTTCACATTTATTTCCTCCTTTTCCATAATTTTTTACAATATTTATATTATTGCACAATGTACTGTACAATGCCCTGTGCTTGATATTTGTCCCACAGTGCCTGTTAAATCAGTTAAGCTTTGTAGGTTTGCATCCCGAATGCTGTGGGTAGCATGTTTATTTACCCCAAACATACCACTAATCATGTAGTAGGCTGCTGAGGTAAAAGAGTGCTCTTAGCCCAGTTTGTCACCAGTTTTGTTTCTTTTCTGGACAAGAAAGAAAAAGAAAAATCAATAAACTCTCTCTGCTGTTCCTTTATAAATCATTTTCCCTTTCAAGTTCTGTCTTAGAGCACTTGCAGACACTGCAAAGAATATTTTCCCACTCTGAAACAACCGTTTACACACAATTTTTTAGCAGATTTTTGTATTGTCTTTTGGCTATGTAAAACACATTTTGATAGGTTGCAGTCTAAGCTAAATTTGAGTTAGTTGTGTGCCCTTTAATATCATTTTAAATCTCCTAAATATTGCAAATAAAGACCTTATATCCTCTTTTTTTTCTCTGCTCTGTCCTAGATAAATACGAACTTGTAGCTCATTAAACTGTGTCTACCAAGTCATTCATACACATCTTGACCCAGCTTTTAGTTTGGTTGGAATGTATCACTAGTACTTCCCAAGACATGCTGCTAGTAGATTTGTGCAAACAAGGGAAGCAGCACTGGCTTGTTGAGAGGGGTCTGCTGTTCTTTTATGTGGACATTTCTGCAGGAGGTAGCCCAAATGAAGTTGTAACAGACTGAACCCTAGTAAAAAGAGGTAAGGAGGGAGGAATGCATGTTGGCCGTTGGTTTGGAAGCAGTCACCACTCCTCAGCTGTGCTTTGACCTTTGTGCTTCTTGCTCTGAACTGTGCAGCTTGGATCTAGTGTTCAGGAGGAAACTGGACCCATTGATCTGCATTTGCCCGCATTTTTGAGTACCTTGAAAACCCATCCTTCCCCACAGCTTGGGGCAGATCCCTCTGTCACCGCATCCTTGCAGCCCAGCTGGCCAAGCTGAAAGGCCTTGTGGGGAGCAAGCAGAGATGTTTCTCTGCACAGCCTTCCTGCAGGACTTCCTTTCACCAGAAGGTCTGAGGGACCCCAGGTCAGCTTTTGCGAAGGTAGACTGGCCTGGAGCCCTGGGCTGCTGCTTCAGGAGAGCTCTGGATGAGGACCAGCCATGCTGGGAAGCTAAAGCTGTCTTCACCCATGGATTTTGCTGCTTTCAGCTGCTGTGTACCCGCAGTGGCACGTCTCAGAGCAGGCCTTCCAGCAGTGCTGGCATGGCCAGCTGGGGCAGGCCCCTCACCTCAGCAGCACAGGGTTCTGTTGCATGCCACCGTTTCACAGTGTGCATTTAATGCTGCTGTTGTGTTAGTGGAAATAAATATAAATATAACTCAGTGGGTCTGTCATAAGCCTAATGTTGTGTGAAACTTCATTTAACTCATTTGACTACCTTAAGAATGCTTTGTGTTCAATTTTTGTCCCTATTTTCTCAAGTAGAGTGACTTATTGTGACAAGGTTCCTAAACTTGGGAGGATATAAATCTCACTTTAAAATAAGTAGCAACATTTTTACTCTGTTTATGCATATACCCCTCTTTTGCTGCAAATTTAACCGATACTTGTTGAACCATTTGACAGCAAATCTGCTTGACTGGCTTCTACATTAAAGTTCACATTGAAAAATAGTAATCCCATGGTAATTTTAATTCACTTTAAGGCCTCCCGGGCTTTTAAAACTGTAGATTCACTTGAATTGTAACCTATACATGTAAGGGATCCTTCATTTTTCCCTTTTTGATTGCAGTTGTATGTGAGTGTAGTCCTGCTCATGCTGAAATCAATGGCAAACCTCCTGCAGCTTTTGCTGGCATGGTGTAACTTGCAGGTCCTTCTTTGTCGCTTCCCAGCTGAGAAACTTAGATTATAAGAGCATTAAAAAAAAAATCTATCCTTGGCAAATGAAAAATCCATTGAGTCTACCATAACAGATCACTTACTTTCATTAGACCTGTCATTTTCTCTGATTGTTTAGTAACCTCTTCATTTCCAAAAGCTTTCAAGTCGTGTTCAAAAAATATATTTAAGCTACACAATATCCCACTTTATCACTGAGCTGGTATTTTCTAAAGTTAGGAATGTCATTAAGGCTGAAAGAGCTGAAGCCATCATTATTAGCTATTTGTTTACTCTTTGAGTGTTGTGATTGATAACAACTGGCATGGATTTTGTCTTTGTTTTATAGGTTGAAAGTGACATCAGCAACAGTAAAAAAGAACTGTGACCAGAATTAAAGTTTACATTTATTTGGCTAGTCTTGGTGTTCCACAAACTGTGACAGACTTACTGTTGTTTTTTTTTCTGGTAAGCCAGTAAAGATTAACAGCTTTTCTGATCCAGGAGGTGGGAGATAGTGAGCCAAAATAGTGCTATATTTGGATTTCTGCATGGGACACCAAGAAGTTGCAAGTGATTACTAAAGCTCTTAGGATTCTATTTTCTTCCTTTAGTACAGATACATAAGGAGGAAACTTGTGCCTTTTCTTCTGTCTTGCTATGTATTCTGCTGCTTGATAGCACTACTCAGTCTGGAATGAACTTTTCCTTTAAAATTACCATTGCTTTTCAGATAAACATTTTCTTGCCATGCTCTTGTAAATTGCAGTGTGTTTTCTAGATAGGACACCTTACACTTATTAACAAGGAACTTCTTGTTTAGACAATCTTTAAAGAGGTACATAAAGCAGAACAAAGGCAAAATGCACTGTCATGGTACGCAGGGACAAGTGAGAAGTCACTTGATGTCTGCTCCAGCATGCACTGACCCAGATCTGCAACATGGATTGTTTCAATATTTCCCCCCCAAAAAAACGGGACTGGCTTTTCAGAAGATGTGTTTGGTTTCATGGACCTGGCTTTGCAGGTGGCTGCACAGAAGCTTGCCTGGGGCACTGTGTTCCCTGCCTGGTTGTGTGCCCAGGAGTGGCAGAGGCCAGGGAGCTGCTGACTTCCTAACACTGCAGCAAGGTGGATTGGTGCAGAACTAGTCCTGGTGGGATGGAGTGCCCAGAACGGATATTTGGGCATGTGTACCTTCCTCTGGCAGAAGTGATTGATAGGTGCATGTTTCAGTTTTATTTTTAGAATACAGTTCTTAATTCTTTGAAGAATGAGAAAAAACAGTCTAGAAAGTGGATTCAGAGTCCTTTTTTTCCCTGTTGTGCTGGTCCTTTGAATAAAACAGACCAACAGCATTTTTTTGTTGGAGAATCTGTCTTCACTGTTGCTTGTAGAAGTAGTGTGTGACCTCTAGGAACAAAAAGATGAAAGGTCCCAGCTTTGTCACAGCCTTGCTAATGTGGTGAAGCAAATGGCTTTTCTCTGAGGTTCCATGCTGCTCTCCAAATCCCTTCATCCCTCATAGCCACGTTCTTTTCCACCTTTCCTGGAGTCTGATACCTCCTTATATCTTTGTGTGGCTGCTCTCCAATCTTGAATCTTAAAATGATTTGGTATTTTTTTCAAGATAAATTCCTCTCAAAAGCGTTGTCCATTTAATAATTTAGAGAATAGCCTTGCAAACCATTGGGTTTGCCCAGCAGCAGAGCGTGCTCCCTGACACTGAGGGACCGTGAATGTCTGAGGGAAGCTGGGATTTCTGAGAGCAGATCAGCTGATGCTCATAGCATAGAATTGCAGCCTGGAGAAGCGTGTGTATCTATACAAAACATAGGGAGCTGGATATTCTGCAGTAGAATAATTTCTCTAGCGTAATTCCCTGTGTGAGCGCACAAATACTTGCACAAGACGACACAGGGATTTAAGTAAGTGAGGAGTGGTAGGGATGGAGAAAAAAGATAACTTCTTTTTGATCACGATGCCTTTTCTTTGGAGGATTAGTACTAGCTTAAAAATACCTCAGTCTATAACCTCATCTTTGCTCCTTTGTGATGGTGAAATAGTTGTTCTGCTTGTGTAGTCATTCAGAATGTTTATACTTAGAGATGACCAAAGCAACCTTATATATAAGTGCACATTTTAGCTGGCATCTAGAGTGGAAAATGTTTATGTTGAGATAACCAGTTCTTGGAGAATGGTTTCCTTCAGGTCTTCCAAAGCACCAAATCCCTACATTAAACCATTAAAATCATATGTCTTTAAGGAAGGAACTAGCAATCAGAATTTTGGGGTTGAATATAACATTAGATGCTTTCTGTGGGATTGTACTGATTCATACCCAGCTGAGACATGGCTCTGGTACAGTGAGCATTTCTGGTGAATGCCTTGCACAGGAGGTGTTCAGCCACTCAATGCTGCCAACCTGGACTTCGCACTAGCAAGCTTCTTCCAGCTGGGCTTTACACATTGTCTTCAGATCGATTCAAAGCAAGGATAGTCATCTCCATACACCTGGTCTTCCTGAGTGTTTTATGATGGTTCCTCTGCACTGTGCCTTTCCTAGTCTCAGGCACTGGCTTAGTCCCATCTAAGGAGGACTGTGTAATTGGTTGATACGGTTTTGAGGTAGATTTTGGAGCCTCAAATAAAACCCCAAAACCTGTGCTTCCAGAATATCTTCTTTGCATCCTTCCTGACCAGCTGGAGGTGGGTGAGGAATGGAAAGTCTTGTTTGATTGTTTCACTTATTATTGTAAGAGGATTTGAAGGCAGAGGTGAGGGAGTTCAACAAGAGGATATTTTCTTCAGCTTCTGGTTTCTAATTACGTCAAGTTATAGCCCCTCCTTTTTAGTTGCTAAAAGTACAAGCATGGACTGGAAAAGAATGAGATAATCCATAGTAAAGCATGCTGAATAAAGATCTCCATTCAGATCTTTACCTCTTATCCTGAGCTCCTAATGCCAAGAATTAATGCTATTTGAAAATGCACAATGAATGTGCCCTACTGTGGGCATCCAAGATAATCCTCATTACTTTAAATGTTAGTGAGAAGGGTAGGCATTTGAGAAAGGGAAAAGGGCTTTCCTGTGAAATAGTATATCTGTGCTAAGAGGCACAGACTGGACGTGGTTTTGATTCCATTTCCTTAGGCTTTTTTTTTTTTTTAATTAAAAGGCAGCTCTGCTTGTTCTTGACACTTCTTACAGCAAGATAATTTCCATTGGCATACATTGCTGAGACTAGACTATTTGTCTTTGTATTAAAGACATGCAAAGCAAAGAGGGAGCACCACTCCCATTTTATTTTTAATTTGCATTATAGTCAGCGCAGAATAGTCCACAATGAATTGATCAAAATGAAAACTGCAAAGATATTTCAGCTGAGATGTGTAACATGGAGTATCTCTCATTTGAAGGCAGATCCATAACTGAGTTTTCATTAGCGCCTCATTACTGTTTTAGCATCAGTCTCCCTGTTAGACCAGCAGCTCATCTTACTCTATGCTGTGCATAATGCTGCTTTTAAGAGGCCTACATCCATGCTAGGGAGCGGTAATGAGCTGCAGCAAACAGAAACTGCTGATGTCAGGGTGAGGTTCCAGAATTTGACCCTCTGGGAAGCACTGCCTACTCCAGGTCTTAGAGTAGGGCCAAAGGATGGGAGGACAGTCACTGCAGCACATCTTTGGTATGTGTGAAGGTGTTGGCAAGAATTCTCAGTCAGTAAGAGACATTTAGTCCCAGCATTCATGCAGAGACAGAGTAGCACAGAATAATTAGGAGATACTGGGGATACATTGAGCATTCACTGAGTGTGTTCAGTAACATGAGTGTCTGCAGCTTTAAAAACATGATTCTTTCTGTTCACAAGAAGTTTTAAAAACAGCACTGATGAAAGTTGATCTCAGATTTCTGATGATTTTGCAGCTGCTCTGTGGCTTTCCAGCAGGAAGCCATCCATCCATAAGCTCCTGACTGCTGGTAGTTTTGACCTCCACAGACCAGAATACCAGAGTGTTAGGCTTAACCCCCTGCATGGTTGGTAGCTGAAAACTTTCTTCCATTAACACTGATTTCTTCATTCTAGAGTAAAACAGTCAGTCCTTTGTCTTTTCAAACAATGCATTCATGCTGCATGGGAAGGTTGGTGGGGGCAGATCTTTGTTTTGGCCTTTTGTCACTTAACTCTGTGCTAAAAGAGCTGGACACTTGCGGAATTAGGCACCACGAAGACGAGAGGTAGCAGAGCACACTTTGCTCAGGAGAACTGAGCTTGGTATTTTTGTGTGTGTTTGCATTGGGATTTCATCTGGCTCATCTTGAGATGATGTACAGCACAGTCAGGACAGACCCTGGCACTCTTATGCTTCCTTCACAACAGGAAAAGAGCGGTTTTCTCTGTCTTTTCTGTGTGTCTTCCTCAGTAGCTGAGCCAGTGTTCCTTCTGCTGGTTCCCTGGTTCCCAGTGCCTGGTTTTGCAGGAGTAAACAATTCTGTGTTTTGTTTTGTTCTTTGACCAAATGCTTTGTTATGCAACTGGCATGCGTTCTTGTATTTTATGTACCTTGCAGGATGTTTGCTGGCAGCAGGTGGTAAAGCCAGCCCTGCAATGTCAGTATGAGCCATGGAGTGATGAGTACCACCAACCTGAGTGCAGACTGGGCATTGTCTTCCAGCAGAGTCCCATCCACAGTATTTCCAGGCCACTGAGCCAGCCTTCCTTCAGAACACTGCCAGTCACCCCACCAAGTCTGGTAACTGCATGGAGATGGGTACCTTGAGGTGGCAGTCTGAGGGAAGTGCCTCAGCTGTTTTCTCTCTCCTTCCAGCCTTCACACAGCTAGCAGATCTTGCTTCTGGTTATCATTTCCACCGGTTTCTTAGGCCTGCTGGTTGTTAAAGAGACTTCGTATAGGACTTTCAGGGCCTGGAGTGGCAATCACTTCTTGCCTAGGCAGCATCTGTTTTCAGTGGTATTTACAAAAGGAAAATTATTTAGCTACAGAAGGGAAGATGCCATGAAAAGCTGAAAAGTTGCTTTCCAGCCTCACATCAAAACTCTGGACTGCTTCAATTGTGCTCCAGTGCCTCAGGCCAGCAGCAACAGCTTTGCTCGGTTGCTGTTCTTCCTCTGAGGGTGAGCATGGCTGTGCCTGCAGATGCGGATTTAAGTCTGCATACTGGGAAGAAGTATATGGTCCTTAGGAGCACGTGGGACAGGCATGCTTATTTTTCTTTTCCCTGAAAAAGGTGAAAGAGCTTTAAAAAGTGGATTGTACCTCTCAACCTTAAATCTTTTAAAATTGCTTCTTACTGAGAGTTTAATAGTTTTTTAAATGTAAACTCAAGAAAATATTTACTTTTCAAGCTTGAATATCCTTCCGCTTTCTCACGTCATTGGAAGTGTATTATTCTTTTCAGTCCATTGAATTACAGGGATCACTCATGTTAAAAGTTAATGCAGTTTCTAGTGTCAGAAGATATAAGGTTTTATGGCTTTGGTTCGTATCCTTTCTCACTTATTTTAGTATGTGATATTAGCTGATATTTTTTTCAGATTCATATGGCTCAAAAGTATTCAGGTTTCCCAAGGGTAAAAGGTAATTAGATCAAGGAATGATCTTTAAAAAATCATCATAGACCCAATTCCGGTACTGTTATTTACACAGATAAGGGCTGTGTAACTACAGTGGGAGGATCAGCCACAAGCCTCAAACAGATGAAACTCACACATTTAAATCAAAAAGAACATGGATTTTGTTTCTTTGAACTTGGAACTTTTACATTTTATTGCTGTGTGATTAAAACACTGGAACAGAATTGCTCATTTCTTTCTTGCTGCCTTTTTATAGCTACAAGTCCCAAATCAAGTATCTTGCTCTTATTATCAGCTTTGCACCTACCTGCCTCTTGGTTGATTTCTGTGTCTCCCACTGACCGCAGTAAAAGTGAGTCCAAGTAAGCAGTGTGGGCTGGGATGTAGGAGTAGGTCCCATTTGCTAGAGGAAAGACCTCTGTTGTTCCAGATTATTTTAAAATCTAGGTGGCTCTACTTAACATCCTCCTGTGCATGTTCAGAGGTTAACCTACGTAGCCCAAGTTCCATAACTCTGAAAACCATGGCCAGTTTGACTCAGTAGAAGAGCTGCCTGTGTTATTTAGATCAGTGCTTCCAAGCTCTGAGATGGTTTCTGAGACCAGCCAACCCAGTGGTGACTGGAAATGTTCTTGTGCAAATACCCCTTCCATCTGAGGTTTGATAATGATGTCTGATGTCCCATGAGAATTGCTGGGAGACTGGTGGAGCTTCACTGGTCCAGAAAGTTTAGAAACCATTGCCTGGGGTGTTGAGAAACAGATGTGGGTGTTTGTCTGCAAAAAAGTTGACCTCTGTATCATTCTCCAGGTTTGTAATAAATTAACATAGAGCTGCTAGATAAATAGATTGTAAAAATGAAATTGCAGTTTTACTGGTGTGGGGCTATGTAGCATGTTGGGTGGGTTTCTTATCACACTCCTTCCATGTAGAAAAAAAGCCTTCTTTAAGTTTGTCAGAAAGATTTATAAATCTCAGTATTTTAAAATGGGCCTTTCCATCACTCCAGGCATGTGCGTACTAAAAATATTAACAAATCTTTTCAAAGAAATAAGCCACTTGCCCATTTGGCTACTCAGGAGTAAACAAAAAAATATCTCCAACTTCAGTGCCTTATTTTTATATTTCCTGGAGCCTGAGAACAGGGATATTCCTTACAGCTTGTCCTAATATGTTGGGATTCGCTAGATCAGAGCAGAATGAGGTTGCAGAGTTGGAGACTTGAGCCACGGAGGCAGTCACTGGTGTTGAAGCCACACTGCTGGTTGGTTGCTACATAATGCAAGGTGCCTTGTGGAGAAAGGGATGTTTCCGATGCCAGATATGGCCAAATTCAGCTGAAGCTTGCACTGTTGACTGCCAGCAGCTCTGGCCCTGTGTGACCCGTGGGGAGCTGGTCTGTAGGATGAATACACCAGAAGAAGCATGGGCTGCTGCATCTTCTGTAGGTGCTATAGCCCTTTGGCATCCTGGTGCAGACCTAGGTGCAGAGCACCTCTGTTCCATCGTTAACGCAGTGGTCACAGCATGAACCACTGCGACAAGCTGCTAGTCTGAAGTGTTAAGTGATGTGTGCTTCAGATCATGGGAGTGTGGTGCAGACCAGGCCACCCAGTGATAGGTTTGGGCTCTGAGAGCCTGTCTGAGCAGGTGAGCCTGCTTCACTTCCTCCGTTCTCCTCTATTTTCCCCTAATCTGTATGTTTACATCTGGTTCAAGTAATGGGAGCTCGTAGGCAGTAAGTCACAAGCAGAGAATTAGCAGAGGAGGTGAAGTGGAACACTGAGTGCGTCCTCAACCAGAGACTGAGGAGCTTATGTCCTCTCTTCCTTGGGCTCTGCCACTAACCCTGCTGGTATGTGAAAGGATAGGTAGGAAACTACCTCAGTAATCACCTGAGGGTAGCAGAGGGATACGTGATGCATGATGCTCCAGACCCAGCTTCCTCTTTCCATGTCAGTAGTAGCATTCACAGGATGTGTGAAGTGCTGAGCAGTTGCCCTGTCAGTCCTCTTACTTAAGCACTGTGTTTTTTTGTCTTTCGGGTAGGAGAAGAATATAATATAGGATTAATATCCTACTGGGTTAAAAAGTGGTTTTATGTCGAATCTAAGACAACAGTAGTCTGACATGGGAGGCTGATGTTGAAGGCTTGACTTGTCCCTCACCTATATCATAGGAGAGACCACACAAAATCAGTGACTTAGGTTCCACCATGGCAAAAACGGAAACATTACTCCCATTTTTAAGAAAGAGAGAAAGGATAACCCAGGGAACTACAGGCCAGTGAGCCTCACCTCTGTGCCTGGGAAGATCATGGAGCAGATCCTCCTAGAAGACATGTCAAGGCACATAGGAGACAAAGAGGTGATCCGAGACAGCCAGCATGGCTTCACCAAGGGCAGATCCTGCCTGACCAATCTGGTGGTCTTCTATGATGGAGTGACAGCAACAGTGGATGGGAGAAGCGTGACAGATGTAATCTTTCTGGACTTCTCCAAAGCCTTTGACAGCGTCCCTCACCACATCCTTCTCTCTAAATTGGAGAGGTATGGATTTGAAGGATGGACTGTTTGATGGATTAAGAACTGGTTGGCTGATCGCAGCCAGGGGGTTGTGATAAATGGTTCTATGTCAGGGTAGAGGCTGGTCATAAGTGGTGTCCCCCAAGGCTCAGTCTTGGCACCAGTGTTCTTCAACGTCTTCATCAGTGACATAGATGATGGAATCAAGTGCACCCTCAGCAAGTTTGCAGATGACACGAAACTGGGCGGTGCAGTTGATACAGCAGGGGGAAGGGAAACCATCCAGGAGGACCTGGACAGGCTGGAGAAGTGGGCCAATGTGAACCTAGTGAGGTTCAACAAGAGCAAGTGCAAGGTGCTGCACTTGGGCCAGGGCAATCCCAGGCATTTATACAAACTGGGGGAAGAAATCCTTGAGAGCAGCCCTGCAGAGAAGGACTTGGGGGTCCTAGTGGACGAGAAGCTGGACATGAGCCAGCAGTGTGCGCTGGCAGCCCAGAAGGCCAACTATGTTCTGGGCCGCATTGAAAGAGGAGTACCCAGCAGGGAGAGGGAGGTGATTGTCCCCCTCTACTCAGCTCTTGTGAGGCCCCATCTGGAGCACCGCATCCAGGCCTGGGCCCCCCAGTACAAGAAGGATGCGGAGCTCTTGGAACAGGTCCAGAGGAGGGTCACTAAGATGATCAGAGGGCTGGAGCACCTCTCCTGTGAAGAAAGGTTGAGGGAACTGGGCTTGTTTAGCTTGGAGAAGAGAAGGCTC
>NC_034438.1:26485545-26487070 GCF_002078875.1 Numida meleagris
TACCGTAGCCCCTTCTTCTGAAAAGCTTTCTGCTGGGATCCCATTATGTGCTTGAATAAACCTTTTCTGCAAACAGAAATGGGAATCGGGGCTGTCAGGTGTTGGGTTACAATAGACTTCCATGCGGGGGACGTCTCGCTCACATAAATACAAACCCGGCCTTGCGGGGAGATGTTGTCAAATACGGGGATACGGAAAACATTCTCATCAAATACGAGAAAAGGGTTACGGCGCTGCACCAAACTTCAGCCTCAGCGCTAGGCGCACAGCCAAGCGCCAGGGGTTTCGGCCCCGAGCGGAGCACCCGCGGCGGACCCCTCCCTCCGTAGGTCCCCACTCCTGCCCCCCAGAACAGGGGGAGTCTCCCCGCCACTTCCGCAGCTCCGATTTGGGGCAAGTGATTCGAGGGCGCCGCGCCCCCCGTTTTGCCCTATGAAGATTCATTTGTTCGGTCTGTAGAGAGGGCCCCGCCTGTTAGTTTTCCTCCCCACGAAGGGCTGAAGACGCGCGGGTGCCCGCGGGCGGCTGCGGGGCCCCTGGGTACGGTACGGAGCGCAGTGCGGGGAGAAGCGCTCCAGCAGCGGGCGGCTCCCCGCGCCCGTCCCGGCGCTCCCCTCGAGCAGAGCGCGCGCTGCGTTCCTGCTCGTCCTCCTCACACCCAACGCATGGACCCGGGTCTTCTTCCAAAACTACGGCAGTAGTTAGAGGACAGAGGGAGGAATGGAACACGGCGCGAGTGCCTTTATGGCAGCACACGCCCCGCTCTCCATTCTCACTCTTTATTCTGCTTAGCAAGTTTTAAGCCTGATTTCCTAATTAAGCACCCTCGGTAGATGGTGCGATTCGTGCAGGAGTTACGGGAGAAGGGTACCGAGGAGAGCAGAGATTTGGAAGCAGCAAAACGGACTCACGTCGGGGCCGCAGCCTCTGCCCACCTGCAGACGGGCGCTGCCGCCCGGCACCGGAGCTCCCGCAAGGAAACGCCTGCGGGGAATCGCCGTGCCCTGGTCAATGTTCCCACACTTTCGTTCACTCATCTATAACACTTCGGATTTTAACTTTCCTCTGACATATTCCCCTTTCAGCGAGAAACCTCTCCGCGTCCTCCTCTCCCTCCCACCGCGGCACCGAACATAGCAGAGACTTCGGGCAGCGGCCGTGCCCCGCGGTGCCCGCGTCGTTCCGCAGCCACCGTCTGCGTGCTCGTAGCCGCCCCGTGTAAAGGCAGAAGGAAAAGGACCCGTACAGCTCCGGGGCGAACGGAGTCCTGGCTCCCCTCTGCCCTGACCCTTCTAAACTTTGAGGAAACTTTGGTCACACGTCCCGGCTTCGTCCCCGCTCTCTCCTGCTTCTGCGTGTGTAGGGGGGCTGTGGGTGGCACAAACCCTCCTCTCCCCCGAGCGGGGACGCGCCCCTTCGGCAAAGGGTGGGCTGAGAGGACCCCTCCATCCTTTCATTCTTTCCTCCCTCCCTCTCCCCTCCCCTCCCTGCCCCTGGCCGCAGGTGGGTGGTGGAGGGGGGCGGG
>NC_034438.1:26487254-26497304 GCF_002078875.1 Numida meleagris
GGTCCGGGGCGCGCCGAGCCGCCCGCCCCCGCTGCGCCCTTCTCCTCCCTGGAGCCGCCGGGCTCCTCCCGCGGGCATGAACGGCTACGGCTCCCCGTACCTCTACATGGGCGGCCCCGTGTCGCAGCCGCCGCGGGCTCCGCTGCAGCGGACGCCCAAGTGCGCCCGGTGCCGCAACCACGGCGTGCTGTCCTGGCTGAAGGGCCACAAGCGCTACTGCCGCTTCAAGGACTGCACCTGCGAGAAGTGCATCCTCATCATCGAGCGGCAGCGGGTGATGGCCGCGCAGGTGGCCCTGCGCCGGCAGCAGGCCAACGAGAGCCTGGAGAGCCTCCTCCCGGACTCGCTGCGCTCCCTCCCGGGGCCGCCCGGCAGCTCCGAGCCCTCCGCTGCCCCTGCGGGGCCACCGCCCTGCGCCGGGCCGCAGCGGGCCCCCGCTGAGCTGGCAGCCGCCGCCGCGCTGCGCTGGGTCACCGAGCCGCCCCCCGCGCTGCTGGGGCCGCTCCCCAAGGCAGGTGAGGCCGCGGCGGGTTCGCGAGGCTCCGGGAGGAGGGGAAGGGTCGCTCGATTCCCTCGCCCCGACGGGGCTTCGGGCTGGGAGGGGAGGGAAGGCCCTGCCGCTTCCTCTCGCCCGGCGCGAGCGTTTTGTAGTTAACTGGGCGCCTGATCAGAGGCACGAAGTGTCGGCCCCTGTGCGAGTCCCGCCGCTACTCCCAGCCCGTGTCTGCAGGCCGGCTGGGAAGCAGCCGAACAGCAGCCGGTCCATCCCCCCGGCCGTGTAACGAGAAAACGGGAACGGAAACGGTGGCTGCCAAAGCAGTGCCGGGAGTCGAACGCTTTGCGCAGGGCGCGGGCCGAGGGGGCGGCAGGGGGCTGCACCGCCCCCCGGGAGTGCGAGCAGAGGTCGCTGCTCAGGGCTACCCCGCGGAAACAGCCCGCCACCGGCTCCTAAGGAGTGCGACCTTCGGTAACGCGCTTCTCAGACAGCTGAGCCGCGTTCCCCTTCCCCGGCCGTTGCCGGAAAGTCCGCCCCGACGGCGGGATGCGGTGTGAGTCTTCTCCGCCGGTGACTGCAGCGAAACGGCACACCTCGGCCTGTACGTCGTGCCCCAGGAGCCGCGCGGGGTATCCCGCCCAGGGCGGGCACAGCGCTGTGGGCACGGCCGGGGCTGCTCCGGGGGCACAGCCTTGTCCGCCTCGCCGTACCTCTCCGGCCGCAGCCCTCCTGGGGGCAGCGTGCGGGCAGCCGACCCCCGACTGTTCCCCCGGCCCGGGAAACGGGGTCCCCCCACCCCAGCTCTCCCGGCCGCGGCTCCCCGACGGCACGGAGCCTCCCGGCCCCCCGATGCTTTTTGCTGCACGGGGTGACCGGGAAAAAAGTACATCTCGGCCCCCTACGGAAAGTGAAACAAATGCACTTCGCCAGCAGGATATAAATCTGGCGGGCAGCAGCGCCATTGACTCGCACGCCCCAACTTTTCTTCTCCTTGATGTATGAACTTCCGAGCTTAAAAGATTACAGTAATCACGGGAGGACAGTGTAAATGGGATCTGATAGCAATAACTTTTGGGGAAGGTCAGGCTCAAGTGAAATGTTACCAAGCAACAGGCGTTTTGTGTGCAAAGTACAATCAGAGCGTATTGATGAGGAATTCTTCCCTGCCAGCCAGTCAGCACTTTCTGCCGACAGCCCCGCGAACGAAGGGACGGAGCAGATCTCCATCCATCAGCCCCGGGGCGCGGCGGGGCGGGGGAAAGGAAACAGGGGGGCGAGCAGGAAAACTGCTCTGTGAGTAAAGGAAACGGTGAGAGAGAGGAGAAAATGATCTCCTCGTGGGCTCTTTTGTCGCCCAGCGCCGTTAAGGAGATAGCTGCGTGCGTTTCCGAGCACCGCGAGCTTCTTTCCCGCACTCCTTGCACTAAAATTGTGGTCCGAGTGGAGGATGCAGTTGTTTGCTCCCCCGGTTTCAGTCACCGATCTCCTGGAAGATCGCCGGTGCTCGGTGGGATCGGAGCCGTTTCTTTTAAGCAGCGTTTCCCTGCCGGAACGGGTCGTGTCGGTGGGACCGCTGCAGAGTTCTGCTCTGTGCCAGTGAATAACCGGGAAACGGCTCCCATCGCCTCTGCAGCATCGAGACGCGCCTTCTCCGGACACGGCGCTTACGTGGCTCTCTCTCTCAGAGCGTGTTACGGTAGCAGTAAGTCACCAAGGCCAGCAGTGAATAGAACGCCGTGCCGAGTCTTCTGCTGGTTTCAGAGCCATCTCTTAGGTCAGAGCAGCTCTTTGGGAGCAGCGACTCCCGGGAAGCACCCGAGGCGGGAATCAGGGAAGAAGGTCCGGACCGAAAGGCTTTTTTTTTTTTTTAGAAACAGAACCAAAAAACACCACCTGCCCACATGGCTACAAAAATCTGACTCGCAACCAAGCAACCGCTAAAAACAAATGCCAACAACAAAATGACCCCGACTCAGAACCGCGCGTCGCGTATGTTTTAGGAGAGCTTTCTGATATTTCTGGCATCAGTCCGTGCTGACAACAGAGCCAGGGAAAACAGCAGATATGTTCGGGACCCGGGGAAATCTGTCCTGCAGAGAGAGCTGCCCTCGCAGCCGGAGAGCAGAGCCTGTGCACAGCGGCTCAGCAGTCGGAGTACCGAGGGAGCAAATGTGGACCTAAAGCCCGAGAGCGGGTTTCCCAGAGAAGCATTAACCTGCAGAGAGCAGCTTCCCCCTCTCACCGCGGTACTTTGCTTCATGTTGTTTGCTTTTCGAAGTTTGCCTCATCATCCTCACTGTGTAAACACTCGCGGACAAACTGGGGTACGCATTGCTAGGAATTCTCGGCAGCTCAGCTGATTAACTCACGTTTATTAGCTTGCAGTGAGCGCACGCACAGTTCTCCGTTTGCACGGCTCTGTGCGCTTCAGCGGCAGGTCGGGGTGCATGTCTGATATTTGCCGAGTGCTTCCCATCGCTAATACTAACGGGAAGACGATTTCCTCCGAGGTGGTAAAGTGAACGCGTGGAGGTAGGCAATTGGAAATAGAAGCTGCTTGAAAAACAAAACAAACAAATAAACAAAACCACCGCCACCACCAAAAACAAAACGCAAAAGCTGGCAGCGCCCTCTGAGGATCTCTCTCTAAAGCCCCGACATCCCCTGGCTAAGTGCAGGGACTCTGATTCTAAATACAAATTAAATATTTTTAACCCGAAAACACAGATGTTCCGGATGAATACATGCTTGCAACACTGCTATAGCCCTGTGCCCACGTCGGGGCGTCTCTCATGCATCTCCCCACGGTTCTGCTTGTTTAAGGATCACTGTTTTCTGCCCATTTTAAAAGAAAAGCCCCATCCCGGCGGCTCCCGCCGTATCCTCCGCGGGCAGCGGGCAGCGGGCAGCCCCCCCGGCTCTGATGACAGCATTTCGGTTAAATCGCCAAAATCCCTTTTCCCGGGCGTGGCTCTCGGCGACTAGCGATGCGGTGCGGTGCGGTGCAGCGCCGCGTGCTCTGCTGTGCCAGGGGCTGTACCGGGGCGAGGCAGAGGGCTGCGCAGCGGGCTGCGGCCGCGGAGGGCACCGGCTGCGGGAGGGCGGGGTGGTTGTCAGAATGCGGAGCGTTTTCTATTAGCCAGTCCTCATGAGGGTACTTCTAAACCTACTGAATACTAAGCGAACCAGAAATATCTTGGAAATAATCGTTACTCGATGATCGGGCACATTTCTCTTCAGGAAGATCGACTCTTATACCGTGTTATTGTTTTTATTTTATTATTGTCTTTTTTCATCTCCTCGTTGACATTTGTTATCAGCCAATAATTTGGCAAAGCATGGTAGTTCTGACATACGTTTGCGTGCATGTGGTCTGTAGGTACCACAGCGCAATCTATGCAGAAATTAGGATCAGAGTCTCCCTTCAATGCCGCTCTTTCTCTGGCACGATGGGGACAGAGGCAATTACTTGTCCTCAGGCTGCCTGGTAAGACTCGAGTGTGTAAATTGCCCATTCATTCAGTCGTGAATTATTCTTAACTTCTCTTCTCTGGTAATAAGTGTGTGACTATGAAGGTGTGAAAGGATGAAGAGGGAAAGGTAGCATGATCCTCCTGTTTTTTTTTCAGTTTTTCTTTTTTCTCAAGTAAAAGCTACACCTAGGTCTTAACATTCTCTCAAAAGGATAATGTTACCTGCTTGTTTGCTTCCTGCATTCCCGTTGGCTGCTAAGGCAAGACTAATGCAGAGTGCATAAAGAAGTCCGTATGCACGTTGCCTCGTATAGTATACCTATGTGAAGAATTACTGCTTCTCTGTTAGCACTGGACAGAGAGCATAACCAGCTGAAAAACGGATAAGCAGCCCAGGTCATGCACCTCAAAGACGAGATCCTCGGAAGGGCACCTGCCTTCCTCAGCTCCACTCCCACTCTCATCTTCTGCAGCCCGAGCCAGCAGCACCCACGGCCCTGCAGGACGGCCATCACTCCTGCCTGGTGCAGAGAACAGCCCTTTGCCACGCTGACTGTCTGCTGTGCTCTGCCAGGACCTGGTAGTTTACTTACAGCCGAGCTGTAGTAGCTCCTGTTCTGGAGAGCACGGTGACCTCTTGCTCAGCAGAAGCATACTCAGACCCTGCCTCCTTTCTCAGAGTGAGAAAGTGGGTAAATCTCACCAGAAATGCCTAGTCTATTCCCAGGGTGAGAGTGAGGCAGACCTGTCGGAGGCGAGCAGCAAGGATCTCCCATTTACAACATTAGTTTCCTCTCAGTCTGGCAGGGGTGGCTGTGAGCATGTTTGGAAGCCTTTGCTTACTTTTTGCCATATCTCTAGCTGGGCTGATCACTATGGGCTTGGGACACCAGGCAAGTACTTCCACTGGTTTCTGCAGATCATCTTTCACACATGTGAGTTCAAAAGCACTGCCACGTGAACACAGCCTCCGTCAGCATCAGCTTGTGAAATGTCCTCTTCCCTAGATGCTGATGTCTGTCAGGAGGTCAGCACTGCACTGCGTGAGGAAAGTCAGCAGAACGGCATCCTTGGAAAACGACCATGAAGAGTTTCAAGCAAATACATTGCCCCCATGCACATAGACCGTGACAGCTGTTAGTTTTTTTTTCTTCTTTCTGACTAGCAGTTTCATTCTGAAGGCTTCCATACACTGGCCAGGCTTTACCCAAATGATCAGAGACCTGGGGTATCTCCCTTTTCGTGTGTCCCTCTGGCAGCAGCATGGTCCAAGGGCTTGTGCTCAGCCCTGTGCTCAGCTCTTGCCCTTCTTAGCTTCACACATGAAAGGCAAGGCACCTGAAACAAGCGCCAAGGGAGGCTGCTGAGCACCCAGTCTTAGAAATATTTAAAGCTCAGCTGAGCAGGGACTAAAACAACTTGCTCTAGGTTTTAGGCTAGACCTGTTTTGAGCAGGAGGTTGGACCAGATGCCTTCAAGTGGTCCTTTCCAATTTTTTTTTTCTAATGTTGTGCTCCAGTTAATCAAGGCATCAACTGTGATCAGGTTTCAAAGAGAAACCTGTGGTTCTTGCTGGGGAAGGAACTGGTTTCTGCAGAACTAGAACTGGAATGTATTGATTTATCTGAGCAGTTCTTTAACCCTGAGTCAGTAGATGCAATGCAGTGATTCTACCAATGAGGTTGCACTTGCAGAGGGAATTTTGGTCTTCCGAGTTTTCTCTGACTATCTTCATCTCACAGTCAGTGAGACAGTGCAAGTGAGGAATTACGATATGAGAGTGCTCGGGTTCCTCTGAGAGAACTTGCACTTGGGTGGCTCGTTGCTGTCTTGTAAGTAGTGAAGGAGGATAAAAGGATTGGTATGGGACAAAAAATGGCACTGCTTGTGTTTTCCTGAATATAGAAGAATGAGAGAGACCTGTAAAGAAGCATAAAATGCCTAAATCATACACATTACTCTTTTGCAGTTCTGTTCTCCTGTGATGTTGCAAAGAGAAGTTAATTTTAGCAGAAAAGTGCTTTTTTTTTTTTTCCCCCAGGAGCCTACTCTGTTCACTATAAGAACAATCTATCCTCGGATGTCCATAAAGGCATTTGGACTCAGCTTTTTGTTGACTTCTCTGCCTTTCTTTGCAGACATCGGTGAGGAGCGGTTGGGTGATGCCAGTGGAACAGACAATGCCGAGACCTACAGTGACAAAGACACAGACCAAAGGAGTTCCCCAGACATGACTAAAGCCAAAACCTGCTTCACCCCTGAAAGCCCAGAAATTGTATCAGTGGATGAGGTTGGTTATGCAGTTCAGAAAAATGGTGGGAGCACAGAGAGCCGTCCAGAGAGCCCCAAGTACCATGCAGAGCAGAACCACCTCCTGATAGAAGGTCCGTCTGGGACAGTTTCTTTACCTTTCAGCTTGAAAGCCAACAGACCTCCACTGGAAGTGCTGAAAAAGATTTTCCCTAACCAGAAGCCAACTGTGCTGGAGTTGATCCTGAAGGGATGTGGTGGTGACCTGGTGAGCGCTGTTGAGGTTCTCCTGTCCAGTCGGTCTTCGGTGACCAGTGGGGAGAGAACTTCTGCGGAGTCAGATGGTCTAGTTCTGCCTTCCAGCGGGCACATTTTTGAACACACGCTGAGTTCCTATCCTATTTCCTCTTCCAAGTGGTCTGTAGGCTCAGCCTTCAGGGTCCCTGACACACTGAGGTTCTCTGCTGACTCCAGCAATGTTGTGCCCAATCCTCTGGCCGTACCCTTGCAGCACCCGTTCCCTCAGCCACCCCGCTACCCGCTGATGCTGAGGAACACCTTGGCAAGAAACCAGTCCAGTCCTTTCCTGCCTAATGATGTCACCCTGTGGAACACCATGACGCTGCAGCAGCAGTACCAGCTGCGGTCGCAGTACGTCAGTCCTTTCTCTAGCAACTCGGCCAGTGTCTTCCGAAGCTCTCCTGTCCTTCCTTCTCGCTCATCGGAAGATCCTAGGATCTCAATCCCCGATGACGGATGTCCTATTGTGTCTAAGCAACCTCTCTACACAGAAGATGAGTATGATGAAAGGTCTGATTCTTCAGACTCAAGAATACTCAACACATCTTCTTAGAATGCCATTTGACAAACGATAAGGAAGTGATATTTGCCGTGCAGCTGAACTACTGGGCCTGAAGAGGAGAGACGTATACTCTCTGAAACCCTTGCAATTGTACTCACATGTGACTTTGCTTGGTATTGTACTATAGCAATAAAGACATAACTTATTTAATTTCTTGCACTTCATTGGATAATGCCAAATAGCAATACTCTGGCTTTAGCTCTGAGTGTGTAGTACAAAGAAAGACTTGACGGCCATCAGTTACGGGACTCTGGAAGATTCGTAGCGGAAACAGAAGCTCAAGGTCTACTTTGTTCCTTAACTCAGACGACTGGGGATATTAAACTAGAATACTTGAATGCTGTTTTATAAGAGAGAACTCCTCAGGACATAAGACATCAAACAAAAGTAGTTCAATTGCAAATGAACTAAAAGAAGGACCTGTCATCATCTTTGCATTGAAAGAAAAGGCAGAAGAATTATGCACATGGAACTAGCATGAGCTGCTTCTGTACCGTTTGAGCTTGGACACTTTTTAGAGAAATAATCTTACAAGTTATTCTTTTCCCATGGCTAGGTCGAAATGTGTAATGTCAGTGTAAAACCAATTACAGCTGTGAATTGCATGAAGTGTATTGTGAAATGAACACAAGATTAAACATTGTCAGGTTAATGTAGCATGCTAAGGACTCTAGAAAAATAAACTAAGATGATGATCTTGGTTTATGTCATTTATATTGGGCAAATAGCATTTCTGAGGATAGAGAGCTGATTAATTGCCAGCTGGGGTAACAATGTCTAGCTCCAGCAACTGCAGTCAAGGGAAGTCTATTTTTCCCAGTCCCGGTTCTGTTCCCCTGCCTTGTAGCTTGAAACTGAGACTCCGCAAATGCTATCATGAGGGAGGCTTAGGTCTCTTGGATGTATACTACAAACATTTCCAAGTTCAGGTGAGTAAAGCAGAACTTGCTACAGTCATAGCAATCAGAAAAAAAAAAGGTTCTCCTCACCCTTCAGAAACATCTTTTTTTCCTGTGCTATAGAAACAGAAAAAGGAGATAGGATGTAATAGGAAACCTTTCTTTCAAACAGTGTTGAGGTAAATGGCAGCTTTGCTGCATATGGAAAAGTAATGACTCAAACGTTTTATTGCACGTTTGCATGCATGGATTCTTCTTGTATCTTACTTACATTACAGTGTTGGAATAACACTACAAATTGCTTCTGATGACAAATGCCACTACATGAATTTTGTAGAGAAGTTTGTTAAGGTTTTTGTGCCATTTTTTGAACCCTTTGCCAGAGACCGCATCAGCTTGGCAGCTGTATTTTCCAAAACGCGTCTCTCAGTGTGGATGAGATGGCTGGCAGGCCTGCCAGCTGTACAGATCAGCCCTACCCCTCAAACCCAATGAAGGTTCCCCTGAAGAGGGGGGATCTAAAGCAGGTGGGCTGTAAGACTGTAGAATCTGTCTGGCATGTTGTCTTGTGTCATTGCTAATGTGAATGCCGGTGTTCTCATTTGGCATTTCATAATTTGTAAAGTTTGTGTACCCAATGAATCCTGCATTTTACACTGATATTGAACAAGCACAAAAAGAAGGAGAATAAAATAAATAATTATTTTATTTTCCTTGGGGGACAAATTGTCAGAAAAACACTTTTCATTGCATAATTTCGCAGTCCATTCAGTAAAGCAGTTTGTAGGTGTATGCTAGAGAGCAAAGACAGACAGGTGGAGAGTTGGAGGAAAGAAAGCAAATAGTGTTCTTTATGGAAATGTAAAAACATCTGGAATTTTTGTAAATGCAGAATTACAGTTTTGTGCTGACAGATTTGCCTGTACTCACATGGCACATGTAAACAAATTCATCTTCAAGACGCTCCAGACAGAAAAGTAATAGATACTCGTAAAATAAGCTTGGTCTTGCAAACGGAAAGAAATGAGGTAGTGAAATGCTGTGCTCCAGCATCACAGAGAAATTAGGTGTGAGAGGCTAGATGCAAACAATCAGACCCATGAACTCAGGTTTTGAGCTCATGCACCAACCCAGTTTCCCTCCAGCAGAGACTTCTGTATGGGCATCCTTGTAGGTTGAATGAATTCTGTTTCTTTTTCTTTTTGTTTCCCAGCAGAGGGTGAATAACCTCCGGCAGGAAGACCAAAGGATGGCAACCGACAGCTCATACTGATCTTACACACTGTGGTCTGTGGACTTTCAGTGAGCAGAAAGTTGACATCTTGGAGCTGGGACATATCTTTCAGAGAAGGGCGACCCTTGGCTAAATTGAGGTGAACCGTTCTTACTACAGGCGCACTGGGTGAAAAATGCAGAGGCAGCAATATAATTCACTAATTCTATCTCTTTTGATAGACTGTTTTCTGAGAAAGCACAGAAATGAAAAGAGTCTTTTTTTTTTTTTTGTCAGGAATCATAAAATATCTTTTGACTAAATTCACAATTCCTCTTTTTAAAATAAAGTAAACTTAAACATATTCAAAATAAATTTTAAAAAACGCACATGTGGTTTGTTGGCAGACAACTTCTGCAGCCTTTTGGGTATATACGAGTTGCATTAAAACCAAAAAAACAGCAAGTAAACAAACTAACCAATCAACCAACCAACGAAACTGACCCAAACAAACCAATTGGATTGACCAGCAGTGATGTCTCTGAAAAAGTGTTTTGTTCATGCAGCTGTGTTTCCAGTCTGGCACTAAATAGGGAAGTCATTTCTAGCTTCCACTATTATGCAACAAAGATCTGGGGCCCTTGGCATGTTGGCATGTCCCCATGGTTCTGGAGTCTGCTCCTTATGTCTTTACTTGTGGGAAATGCCCACTCGCTCCTGCCATTACAGCATGGGCAAATGGGAAATGATGGAACACCTGCTCTCCTATGCCCCCTCCCATCCCATCGCATCCCATCGCATCCCATCGCATCGCATCGCATCGCATCCCATCCCATCCCATCCCATCCCATCCCATC
>NC_034438.1:26497449-26499810 GCF_002078875.1 Numida meleagris
CATCCCATCCCATCCCATCCCATCGCATCCCATCCCATGGCATCCCATCCCATGGCATCGCATCCTATCCCATCCCATCCCATCGCATCCCATCCCATCCCATCCCATCGCATCCCATCCCATCCCATGGCATCCCATCCCATCCCATCCCATCCCATCCCATCCCATCCCATCCCATCCCATCCCATCCCATCGCATCCCATCGCATCCCATCGCATCCCATCCCATGGCATCCCATCCCATGGCATCGCATCCCATCCCATCGCATCCCATCCCATCGCATCCCATCCCATCGCATCCCATCCCATCGCATCCCATCCCATCGCATCCCATCCCATCGCATCCCATCCCATCCCTCCCATCCCATCCCATCCCATCCCATCATCACATTGCATTGCATCCCATCCTGTCCCACTCCTGGCACCTGCCCAACATGCACCACCCACACACACCTTTTCCTTTGCAGCAGCAGACCTTCCTGAGAACACCTTTTCTGCCTCAGGCCACGCACTTCCCAGCCCTGGTCCTGGCAGGGTGCTGCTGGTACCACGTCCCAGCCCTGTGTTTTCCAGCTCCATCTCATGCTAAAAGAAGGGAGAAGATGCATGAATGAAGCGGTGAGGGTGAAACTGGAGGTACTGGTTGTGTGTTCAGAAACCACAGAGAATATGAGTTGAAGCATTAAGAAGATTAGCTGGAGTCTGGTGAGGGCTCTGCTGAAGACTTGCAACAATTAGGTCCTGTTTCATTTTTATTTGTTATTTTTTAGGGGGCTATACTGCAGCCATGGTCCTCTGGGAGCAGGAGTACTTCCCGTCATTTCACAGCACAGCTCCTGCACTGGGTGCACAGTGCGGCTGAACCCAGGTGCCTCTCTGTGTTGTTGCTCTTCCCATCAGGCAGGAGATTCCGTCTGTGCACACAATACAGATGGAATGCCACAGGAAGCCCCTCTGCCTGCTTCTCTGCAGTCAGCCGTGCTGTGGGGCCACTAGAACTAGCGCACGGTGCTGTGCTCCGTGGGGCTGCGCTGCCCCACGTCTGTCCCTGTGGCTTCACAGTTGGCTGTGTGCTCCCCGAGGCCCTGACGTGCCCTTGTTGGGGCCCGAGGGCCACCTCCGCAACGTCCATCAGATGCTCGGGGAAGGGGCTCACCTTGCATTCATGCTGACATGTTTGAAAAACAATTTTGATTCTCTCAGTATACTGTTTCGGCAATTCATTCTTTATGTGGACGTGAGTGGGGGAGTAAGACTGATGCTAAATTTATATGTTAATTTTAATACTGAAGCTATCCTGTATTTGAAGGATAAGATCAATTCTTCAGTTTCATTTCTTACTTGATATTGCATATTGTCATTACCAGAAAATAAAATTATTTCTGAATGCACACTATCCAAACTTCAATTCTAGCGGACATGTAACTCTGAAGCATCATTCTTCTCCCTTCCCTGCAACCAGCTAACTTCATGCAGTATTTTAACATTCCTGCACTCGTCTGCCCCTGGCAGATAACAAGCCTTCCACCCCAAGCATTTGATAGTGCAGTGTCACAGTAGCTTGGTGCATGACTCAGCTGTGTCTGTGTATTGGAAATCTCAGCTAAGAGCTGCTTTCCTAGTAGAGACTAACTCCATTAATTTCCACAGTACCATGGTACTGGAGGGCTATAACCACAACTATGTGACAAACAGGCTGACATGCAGGGTGAACCCTGACATCACATGGAAGATCGAAGTTTTGAAGCAGTACCTTGTAGGGGATGAGTTTAGAGCACCACATACCCGCAAAGATTTGGACCGACCGAGGGAGATGTACTTTTAGGAGGTCTGCTGTTGGAGACCAGGCTCTCAAAGATGCAATGGGAAGAAAATACGTAGGGAGTCTTTGGGAATGCAGCTTGTTATTTCTGTTTTTGCTGTGTGGGTGATGAAGGTGAGATATGGGCAGCAGGAATTCTCACATGGGTACTTCCCTGCTCTGCCCGCTGACCTGATGGAGATCTCATAGCTCAGTTTGAGCTTCACATGTCTCTTTTTCCATCTCCATGAGGTAAAGATAACTGCTACCAGGAGTTCATAATTATTACCTGTAAACTCTTCAGTGCTCTGTAAGAACTCAACACTCTGTAAAAATGAGAGAACACCACAGTGTTTATCAGGACATGTAATATAAATTTATTTAATTTTTTTCTCTGCCAAAGAAAAGTGGAGTTGTCATTTTCTTTTTCTTCCCCCTTTTTCTATTTCTTTTCTCCTTTTCTTCCTTTCCTTTCCTTTCCTTTCCTTTCCTTTCCTTTCCTTTCCTTTCCTTTCCTTTCCTTTCCTTTCCTTTCCTTTCCTTTCCTTTCCTTTCCTTTCC
>NC_034438.1:26501140-26503008 GCF_002078875.1 Numida meleagris
CTTTTCTTTTCTTTTCTTTTCTTTTCTTTTCTTTTCTTTTCTTTTCTTTTCTTTTCTTTTCTTTTCTTTTCTTTTCTTTCCTTTCCCTTTTCCTTTTCTTTTCTTTTTTCTTTTCCTTCCCCTTTTTCATTTTCATTTTCGTTTTTTTTCTTCCCACTTCATTTTCCTGTACTTCCCCCCTTATTTCTTTTTCTTTTTCTTTCTTTCTTTCTTTCTCTTTCTTTCTTTCTTTCTTTCTTCTTTTCTTTTTTTCTTTTCTTTTCTTTTCTTTTCTTTTCTTTTCTTTTCTTTTCTTTTCTTTTCTTTTCTTTTTTTCTTTTCTTTTCTTTTCTTTTCTTTTCTTTTCTTTTCTTTTCTTTTCTTTTCTTTTCTTTTCTTTTCTTTTCTTTTCTTTTTTCTTTCCATTTCATTTCTTTCCTTTTTTTCTTTTCTTCCCCTTTTTCTTCTTTTCTTCCCCTTATTCATTTTCTTTTTCTTCCCATTTTTCTTCCCATTTTCTTCCCCTTTTCCTTTTTCTTTTCCTTTTCCTTATTCATTCCTTTTCCTTTTCCTTTTTTTCTTCTTCCTCTTCTTGTTCCTTCTCTTCTTCTTTTTTTCCCCTTTTTTCTTCTTTTTTCGTTTTCCTTTTCTTCTTTTCCTTTTCTTCCCCTTTTTCATTTTCATTTTGTTTCTTCCCTTTTCACTTTCTTCTCCCTTTTCTTGTACTACCCCCCTTTTTCTTTTCTCTTTTTCTTTTCTTTTCTTTTTTCTTTCCTTTTTCTTTTTCTTCCCCTTTTTCTTCTTTTTTTTTCTTATTCTTCCCGTTTTTCTTCCCCTTTTTCTTTTTTCTTCCCCTTATTCATATTATTTTTCTTCCCCCTCCTTTTTCTTTTCTTCCCCTTTTCTTCCCCTTTTTCATTTTCCTTTCTTCTCTTTATTCATTTTCATTCTCTTCCCTTTTCAATTTCTTCCCCGTTCTTGTACTTCCCTCCCTTTTCTTTTTTTCTTTTTCTTGCCCTTTTTCTTCCCCTTTCCCTTTTTCTTTTCTTCCACTTTTTCATTTTCATTTTCTGTTTCTTCCCTTTTCAGTTTCTTCCCTCTTTTCTTGTACTACCCCCCTTTTTCTTTTCTTTTCCTTTTTCTTTTTCTTTCCCTTTCTTTTTCTTTATATTCTTCTTTTTTTTCTTTTTCTTTTTCCTGTTCTTTTGCTTCCCCTTTTTCTTTTTCTTTTCTTTTTCTTCCCCTTTCCTTCCCCTTTTTCATTTTCCTTTCTTCACTTTATTCATTTTCATTCTCTTCCCTTTTCAGTTTCTTCCCCCTGTTCTTGTATTTCCCCTTTTCTTTTATTTCTTTTTCTTGCCCTTTTTCATCCCCTTTTACTCTTTCTTTTCTTCCAGATATTCACTTTCTTCCCCTTTCCCCTTTTCTTTTCTTTTCTTTTCTTTTCTTTTCTTTTCTTTTCTTTTCTTTTCTTTTCTTTTCTTATCTTTTCTTTTCTTTCTTTTCTTTTTCCTTTTCTTTTCTTCTCTTTTCTTCTTCTTTTCTCTTCTCTTCTCTTCTCTTCTCTTCTCTTCTCTTCTCTTCTCTTCTCTTCTCTTTCCTTCTTCTTTTCTTTTCTTTTCTTTTCTTTTCTTTTCTTTTCTTTTCTTTTCTTTTCTTTTCTTTTCTTTTCTTTTCTTTTCTTTTCTTTTTTCTTTTCTTTTCTTTTCTTTTCTTTTCTTTTCTTTTCTTTTCTTTTTTCTTTTCTTTTCTTTTCCTTTTCTTTTTTCTTTTTCCTTTTCTTCTTTTCTTTTCTTTTCTTCTCTTTTCCTCTTCTCTTCTCTTCTCTTCTCTTCTCTTCTCTTTCTCTTCTCTTCTCTTTCTCTTCTCTTTCTCTTCTCTTTCCTTCT
>NC_034438.1:26503038-26649693 GCF_002078875.1 Numida meleagris
TCTTTTCTTTTCTTTTCTTTTCTCTTTTCTTTTCTTTTCTTTTCTTTTCTTCTCTTTTCTTCTCTTTTCTTCTCTTTTCTTCTCTTTTCTTCTCTTTTCTTTTCTTCCCCTTGTTCTTTCCCCCTTTTCCCCCTCTTTTTCTTTTTCTTTCAGACTTCCTTCTACTGTTCTCACCTGTGTGATCATAGATTAGCTACTGGTAGCTATCATTTTATGAAAAAAAATTGGAATTTAGGTATTTAGGGCTGATTTGGAGGACTTCGGTTCAAGTACTAATAAAGAGCGAGAGAGGGAAGACTTTCTGACCATCAGTCACCTTGGAGTGCTGTATTTACCATGTGTTATTAGAGGTGATGGGCATGCTGCCGCTGTCTTGAAAAAGGAACAGACTGCTCCACAGCAGGAGCCAGGAGGTGAGCTGGGCTGGCCTCTCTGTCTGCCTGTGCTCCTTTCTGCGCCCTGGAAAGTACACTACATGAGGTTTTGGTGCGCTTCCGTGAGGTATGGGCATGGAAAGCTACAACTAACTCCCCAGATGATTGGTGTATACTTAACATCTGAAATCTCAAGCAAATGTTCTGCTTGCTGAGTTATTATCTGGCATTCACCTGTTTCTTGATTTGGCCATCACTGCTGGCTGCTGTTTCAACAGATTTTCACTGTTTCTGCTGTCACAATGGTGTGGCAACAGAGGAAAGAGCTGTGGCTGTGGGTGTGGTGAGAGCAGCACAACCACCCCATCCTGCTCTCAGTCCTCACCTCCTCTGCAGCATTGCCGCAGAGCCCCCTTGCACACCCTGACAGCAATGGCCAGCAACCAGCCATTGTGACCTGGGTTAAATTCATCTGCAACTGAATACAATTAGTCCCCAGAGAAACTTGGGTTGCTTTTTTGTTCAACCAAATATATATATATAAAATCACTGCTGCTGAAGATCTGGCATGTGCTCCAGCCTTCCAGCTCAAGTCCCCCTCTTCCTCATGCTGGCAATGCATGAGTTCAGCTGAAAGATACTTGAGAGCTCCTTGGGAAATGGGCTCGTATTCTTCCCTTCCAAACGTCTGGAACTGCAACTGTCTTTGAATGCATCCCTGAGCTGAGCTTTGGAGGAGAAAGTATCGCTCATTAATGACCGCAGTGCGTGTTATCCAAGCACGTATCTAAGGCAAACGCACTACCGCACAGCTTAACCTGGGCACCAAAGGCATGGCCTCGTCCTCGCACAAAATAATGCCGCCGGGCAGCGTTTCAGCCCAGCCTGGGCGCTTACCTGGAGCCGGGGAGGAGTGATGTTTCTCTGAGGGGGAGCCGGGCTGAGGACAGCCGCGCCGCCTCGCGCGCGTGTACTTCGGGATCGCTCCGTCGGGCAGACTGCCTCATCTAGCGGCGGAGCCTGATACCCTGCCGGACCGTCTGTGACGTCACCGCCTGGGGGCGGTGTCACAGTACAGGGCGCCGTTTCCCCAACCGCCGCAGCCCCGGGAGCTCCCGGAGTGGATGTGTCAGCTCATGGCGATGGGAGCAGAGCGGGGATGGGGTACATCGCACCCCCTCTCCCCAAGTGTCACCAGCGAGTGCGTGAGGAAAATGAAGGGCTCTTGCAGCACTCTCTGGAAAGCAGTAAACAGGGATGGCAGCGGCAAGCTTTGCTGATTGAAAGTGCCCGGTGCTGTGAGCCCCTGGAAGGAGCCCTTTGTGACATGGAGCTGCCAAACGTTGCTCCTGGTTTTGCTGCTGGCCAGATTTACTGTGTGGACTGGTATCAAAAGCAGTATAGTAGTTTGAGGCAGGGGTGAGGACTGCCAGGTCCTCCGTCAAAAGAAAGGCAAGTCTTCTGGCAGTACATGAAGTAAACTGAGCTGTTCTCCAGTAGCAACCCAGAAAGACTCTTGGATTTTGCACCATGTTCATAATTTGTAAGCAAATACTCAAACTATCAAAATGGAAAATAATATCTTTTCCATCTCTTCCTTTTTATTATTATTGTGTTAATGTGAGCAGAATAACATTCTCTTCCTCATCTCCAGATCACCGTATGGGAGCCAACCCATGATGTCTCCTTCATGTTTTGGTCTGGCAACCAGCTACTTTGCTGGATCAAACAACCTGGAAACCTAATGGTGGCTGTCATGAGGTGGTGAAGACATCACAGGCCATTCCCTGCTCCTGCTCCCACTCAGCCCCATCCGCGCATTAGTCAGATGTGCAGCAGCACTCTGAATGTGCAGCTGCTCAAGGGAAGTCTTCTCCTTCCTGCCATGGCCACACACCAGAGATAACTCACACCCAGGATTGGATGTGAGCCCTTGGGAGGGCCCTACATGGCAGGAATCCAAGGTGTTTTGCTTTTTTCAGCAAATCAACCACTTCACAGACATCTTTTCTGTGGGTGTTATCGTAAGAACAGAGGAGATCTTATCTGGGCCTTTCACTGTTAAGCACTGGTACATGAGTGTCACAGTATTATCTAAGGGTCTGCGTCCGTGACAAGGGGGACAGGCCCGAAAGAAAAAAAAACGAGAAAAGAGGAAGGAAAGAAAAAAAATTGCCGGCGAGTAGGGGCCAGCCCCCGGGCGGTCCGACGGCTAAAGTGGCAGAGAAGCCGCGGAGCCGCACCCTGGGAAAAACAAAGGGAAGAGGGGAAAAAAAGCAAGGGACTCGTAGGCGGATCTAACACAAAAAAAACAGCGGCACCAATCTGAGGAGGAACAACTAATTTTACTAAATATATCAAAATGAGGCTAGTAGAATTATATTAGAGAGTTTACAGGCTGAAAATCTTACACAGTAAACTGCAGGAGGACCACGTGCTTTCTCCGCTGGGCAGGAAGGAACAGACCCCGCGTCTCCCACGCGGCTTCACCCCCTCCCCTCCAACGCAAAGACTCCTGGGGAGTGCACCTCTTCCCCTCCCCCTCAGAGGGCCACACCAAAAAAGGTAGTTTGCAGTAACCAGGGAATTAACTCTTTAACTGCCCGTACCTTACATGATGTAACACAACAAAAATCACAAAACCATAACAATGAGCAAGGGCTACTGTGACGCCTCCTTGTGCCTAAAAACTTACCGGTTATGTTGGAATGAGCACGACTTCAGTAGCAGAGAAGGAAGTGGGTCTAGAGCATAAGCAGAGGAGGAATTTTCCCGGTCGTTTGTACTGGGAGTGATTTATCCTGTAATATTCTCAGGGAACAGTCAGCTGGCAGAGAAAAGGTGTCCTTTTCCTCTTTGAAATTTTTCCTGTGATGCCTAGAAGTAGTTCATATCTGTGCCTAGGGTCTAGAAATCTCCACAGAATGGAAAGCTGTTTCTCTAACCAAGGGGAAGGAGGAACTTGCAATCAGGCATTGCCACCTCCCTGCTCAGAAGACGGTGTGTGACCATCTTCCTGCGGGCGGCTTGATGTTCCCCCACACAAAATGACCTAGACCCTTGTGTTTCAGTCTTCTGCTAAAATGTATCTTGTAGAACTTCATCTGCCTTCATTCTTACTTACCTTTCTGACATGCGTATATAAACCAATGTAACCTGTGAGGTTGGCACCATTGAAGTGGTTATTCAGGAGGCCATTTTCACAGGTTAAGGCCAAAAAGATGCTATCCTGTGCTACCACTTTTCAAGTACTGCATGCCATTTGTTGTTAGGAAAGGTCAGCTTTCACGGTTCTCATTGCAAGACTACCCTAATCCCCGTCAGGATCAACAACAACACGAATGATGACGATGATTCTCTTTCTCCAGCAGGGCAGGAGGCAGGAATAAGTCCTTGGGTTTGATTCTTGGGTTCTGTTTCCACTGGTGAAATGCAGGCAAGCAAATGATAGATCCAACTGAGCAGCCTTGGGCATATGGATCAGTATTATCTGCTGGCTGGAGATTCTGGCAAGTTTTGCCCTGGATAGTGATTTTGGTGTCACATTTGACAAGAGACCCAGACTGTCATGGGGAATTTTGGACCCATTCTATACAATATTTCAAGCTGTTTGGGAACAAGCTGCCTGTTTTTCATTTTGCAATGTCATCTTTATTCATTAACGTGTTAGTCGCTGGTTACCAGCCTTTCTAGCTCTGTGACCTTAGAATCAAAAAGTAGCTTTTGAACAAATCCTCAGACCCCTAAATACTCTTCTCAGAGTATTGGGCCATTTCCAGCACACATCTGAAGGCCAGAAAATTAGCTCACAACTGAACACAGCCAGATTGTTAACATCACTATCTTGCACGCAGGCACACAGCCATTACTAATGGCCTTGGAAGACAGCTGCAGCAGGAACTACCACAGTCACCAACTCCATCTAGTGGGAAGAAATCAGAAACAAAAACCAACATACAGTAAAGTCCACTTGCTTATGCGTACACTTTAGACATGCATAAGCCATGCATACACACAAGCTCATGACCTAGATTTGAACTCCTCTTTCACAAAAAGCCAAAGATGTCAAAAGTGTTTTGTTTATCCCGTTTGCCTGTGGAAAGGGCCCCTGCCCCCACCCCCAAAATAAATGAATACTTGAGGAAGCCTTGTGCTAGACTTTTGGCTCATCAGGTATCTTGAGTGTTAGAATACTTTGTGCTGTCATTCTCCACTATCACTCGACAGACTTTCTCTTTGCTTGCGCGATATAGATTGCCAATTTTATTGGTGTTTTTTTTGTTTGTTTGTTTGTTTTCTGTTTGTTTTCTGGTAGAAAGAATGGAAGAAAGTGAGCTAGTAGCTAATGAGTCCAGAGATGTCTGGCACTGTCTGTGATATATGTGAGCAATGCGTATGCCCTTTTAACTGAGGTCCTCTGTGCTCAGACCTCTGCTGAATCCTGCTAGCTGCTTTTTGATGTGAGCAGGAAAGCCTTTTCCTCAGTCATGTCTGATTCAGAGCTTCCTTTGATACCTACCATCTTGAACTCTCTTGGTTATAGACAGTACCAGATTATTTCAGTGTCTTCTGTCTTCCATCATAGGATAAACTGTAAGTCTGTCCAGAAAGTGAAGACAGGGCAAAATACAGCAGTATGCTTGAAATTTTCAAGTGATGAGCATTTTGTATTCAAAACAAAATGTCTGTGCTAAGGCCAAATGTACCTAGTGGAATTCAGGTGTTCTGAGGGTATTTTTCTCTTCATGCCAAGTAGTCCATGCTGCGTCCTGCCGATGGAGTTGCCTTTTTGGTGGACACTGTCTCTAGAAATGCATCCTGTTTTCCTTAAAAATATCCTAACTACACTGCTCTTAGGTCTTGGTTGTTGAAGCATGGTAGTGGCAGTGTGGGTTTGATTTGTTGGTGGGATGTTTCCCAGTTTGTGAAAACAGCCAGGGTGCCTGCTTAAATGAGCCTTCCTCCCTACTTGCTTTTTCATAGAATCATAGAATCTACTTCTGACAGTAGAGCTGGATAGATGAGTATTGAAACACGTCTAAATTTAACTTCAGGTGTAGATATGCATATGCTAACACTAGTTGTATAAATCCATTTTAGGTACCACTGCTCTTGGCTGTGGACTGTGCTTGTGTTTAATGTCACAAGTCTTGGTCCAGAGGAGGAAATGCTTATGTTTCCCAGCACATTAGGATACAGTGAAAAAACACAAGCTTAGGCAAAGCCAGCAGATGTCACAGGTGCTGGTGAGCCAGGAGGGAACTGGGAAATTCCCAGAAGACTAGTAGTTACAGAGAGTGGCTAAAGCTGTCAGGACACGAGTGGACAGGAGATGGCCTGGGTCACCCTTACAAATGATAGCATTTGGTGGGGTGGAGAGTTAAGAATACAGCTTTGTATCACACTTTTTACCATCTTGTTGCCTGGAGCAGGTGTAGGGATGACCCTGCTGGGAGACGGGGCTGTGAGAACTGGGTCAGCACTGCTTCATTTAGGTCTCTTTTCAGCTGATCCCTCCATTCTGAGAGCACAGGAAGTTCCCCTCATCACCACTTCTGCTGATTCCTATTGCAACTCTAGGTACTGGAAGGCTTGGTCTCTTTACTATCCTTTCTCTCATTATGGGAAGAGTGCACAATGACATTTCCCCCCCTTGGAGCAATTCATGCCATGTACTTGGCTGAACTGTTACCACCGACAATGCAGCATGACTGTCTAATTTATCTGGTCTTACCTACCCACGTGGTTTATGTCTGGGACATGGGCAGAAGAGGACACTCACAGTGATCCGCTCCGGCCTTGCTGCCTTGTTGCATGGCTTTGTCAAACATCTTTTTGCATGGATGTTCAGGACACCAGTATTTGGGAGATAGCTTCTGTGGAGAACCTGGTTGCCCGTCTCCAGTATGCAAGAATGGCGATCAGCGCAAGTGGCTGTAGATTTGTTTTCTAACCTCGTAGTCAGTTCCTTTTTGGTAGGTCCAACCAGTGCTGTTTCTGATTAAGAAAGAACCATACCTTGCTCCAGTGTGTTCTGAGTTTGAATAGGATCTACATTTTACTGAGGGACTCCTTTATGTTTACCTCATTCTCAGGTCTTTGGCTGTCCTGGAGACCCACCAAAGATGTATTTAAAAACACAGCATTGCATTCCTGAGAAGTGAGTTCACCGTGTAACGCTTTTTGCTGGTGTGCATAAAATGAAGTCTAAACCAAGGACAGTAATACCTTGAATGTGGCCTCAAGTGATTTCCTTATGGTCTCCTCTGCTGAGTGAGGCATTTTCTGATATTCCCATTAACAATAAAATTTTTTTGGAACATATCCTCTTTCTCATTCAGTAGTGATATTGCACTAAGATACAATGCAGAAATAACTGTGTGTTAGCAAAACTCATTCCATGACATGAACGTCTGTGTTAATACTGTTGTAGGGTTATTGTGGAGGGACCTAGTGTAGATCGTTTTACCACAAGAAGCTTTTCCCAAAATTTTCCTTCATTCTGCGTTAAGTACTGATGTTCATACAAAATGAATCCCTTCATGTTTAACTAAAACACTCTCCTTAGGAACGGTGCCCTGTTCTTGAACTATCTTTCCTGTGCCCTGACTTCTGACTCTGTCAGTCCCCTCTCGCAAAGATGCTGCTTTACAAAGCTCAAAGTACCTAACAAGGATTGTGCTGTGTTTACGACTGAGCACCATTTGCACGGGTAAAAGTCCTGGTTCTTTGCCACAGGCAACTGAAAATAAAACACGGAAAAATGCAATAAACAGATGTTCTGCCTGCCATAGGCGTTCCCAGTTTCTCCAGTATTTATATCCCAGCATTGCCCTTTCTTCCTACGATCAAGGCTTTTTTTTATTAGAGATGTACCAGGCCATAAAGACCATGTCAGTTCCTTTAGCTGTGCCTGTTACCTTCACATGTGAGAAGCAGGAAATGACTGCAGAGCACAGCATCCTGCAGAGGATTATGATTGGACCTGCCTGCTTGTATTTTGGCATTGCTTAGAGGCTGCTGTCAAGTTTTAGTGCTGCATGTGCAAAGTTCAATACAAAATGCAAGCTTGTAAGCTTGCACTGCTAAATGCGACAGAGCCGAAGGATCACTTACCTGGTTGTGCAAAAATGTCTTTGTCTAAGAGCAGGCTGCAAGAAGTCACCAGTGTACTTTGATTTTGATCACTCTTGCCCAGCGTACCAAGAGGTGGTGAAGTGAGATGCGGCCAGAAGTGCCTTGCCACATGCTGATCTGACTTCTCTGCAGCAAGAACAAATTGGTCCTTCCCACTAGCGCGTCTGGCTTGTCCTGGGTGTGTTACTTATGATGGTTCGGATGCTGACATGGTAGACCTACTATGGTAACATACTGTATATCATAGGAACTAACATAGCTCTGATAAATACTCCTCTCAATGTTGCTGTTTTTTTAATTATGTGAAATTGTCTCTTAGCTTTGTAGTTGGTGTTTTCAGTCATAAAACAAGACCAAAACCAAACCAAAAGCAACAAACATCAAAAAACTCACAGCAGTTCTTAAAGTATTCATTCAAAGGATGGTGTGAAATTAACATATTGAAAATATTTTTGCTCCCAGCAAGACACAGAGTTACCATCTTTACCTTTCAAGTTAAAATAGAATTTCTTTTTCACAGTCGGTGCAGCAAGATCAGCACAGTGAGTGGATATCCATACAGTCTGCCTGCTTCACGTGGCGATGTAGAGTGTGCTTGGCTTGGTTCAGATACCAGATTGAACAAAGAGAAGACCTTTCTACTGCAGGTACATTACTTCCACTGAACTGAACTCAGGAGAAGATGGTTTGTCCATAGTTAACATCAGTAGGATCAGTTAGTGAGTTGACTGGACGACCTATAAATGCCTCTTCCAACTCAAACGATTCTATGATTCTGTAATAGTACACACAGACAAAGTTATTTCAGAGACTTGCATATTTAACCCAAATTGTCTCAGTCTAACTACCCAGGCTTAACTCAATATAAAAATACAATCCATAGAGTGCAAATAATTCAGTTACAGTCTGGGACCAGTTTTGATGTTTCTTCACCAATTATAACCATCTACTTGACTTCATATGTCTGGAATTTGCAACACACTGACTTCTACACAGGGCCGACTCAACTCACTGTAATCACGTCAGCTGCTACTGTTCGTGTGCTCAGATGCATAAATCAGTTGTGTTTCCAGATACTATAAGTTATGCCAGAAACTAAACAAGAGGAATATCAGGCCAGAATAAGGCCCATGGCTCTGCTAATTATTAATTGCTAACAACTATGACTGGAATGCGGAAGGGTAATCCCATGCATTCATCCAGGATAAAGAATCACTGCAGAATATTTGCCAAAATCATCACAGTGGAATTCTTGGTGACTATTGAAGACGACTGCAGCAAGAAACTGTTTTGCTGGAAAGTGATGTTGGCTTCTGTTTTTGCATTATTTATGTGGTCACGCTTGTGGATTTCTCTGATGGAATTTTCAAGGGTAATACTGAGACGACAGGCATTAGCCTACCAGGGTAGGTTTGAGGTGAAGAAGATTGGGATGGGGACCAAGGATGTGTGTAAGAAAGACAGACATTCCTGGGGGTCATTAGGTTGCTGTGTGATCAGAGGAAAATTGCATTTAAAAAAACAACCAACCAAACCAAAAGAGAAATAGAGCTGCTCCTGTCTGCAGGTGGAGTGCTTCTTGAAGCTGAGATGGGTAGCCTTCTCCCACAGTGCCGAAGGACAAGAAAACTGTAGTAATTTCAGTAGGGAGGGACATCTTAGGCAGCAGAGCTGGAGTTTTTGCGTTATTTGATGCCTGAAAGGATCAGTGTGTTCTATCTGGCTACGGAAAAGGTGTACTCAGCCTCTCTCGCTGCTGTTTCTCCTCATTTCTTTTAGAAGGGTCTTCCAGAAGCTTGGCCCATTGCTGATTTGCATCTCCAGATTGCAGAGAGGAGAGATTCTCTGTTGGCTGGTATGGCGGAGTGGAGAGGGGCTTGGGGCTGGGGCACTAAGCTGCCTGACTAGTTCTCTGCCTTTCCCCTGTGGAGGACTTTCACCGAGAGGTGTCTTCATGAAGCTCACAGCAAACTCCCCACTCTACCTTCTCCGCCAGAAGGCCGTCCTGCCCAGCCTGGTGCTTCTGCAGCTCTCCTCCCCAGAGAGTGTTGGAGGGAACTTTGATGTGGGATGCCCAGCGTGCCTCTGGCTGCAGTGCCAAGCGGAGGGTGCTGGGCAGGGCCTGCCTGCCACTCCTATCAGGAGTGAATTAGAAAGTTTCATTCTTGTAAGTGATACTTTTTTGAGTAAACATCCCTGGGTTCCTGTGATGTGTAACTGATGGAGTGCTAAACTCTCAGGGCTGGTTTAAGGCTCAGAAAGTACATGTGTTGCCAATCCATCGTGTTCCTAACACTAATTAACATAGCAGGGACACAATAAAGCCCCAGAACCTGCACACATTACCCAGCTCACATTACAACTCTATAACAGTCTCTCTATTGACCCAACAAAAGCACACATTGGAAAAATGAGACGCGGTCTCTTCTGACTCAGCAAGATGTATTCAGCCAAAGAGGAGAGCCAAGGACTCCCATTTATTATTGTCCTTTATTATTCTGATATACCACGGAAGAGAATTCTCAAATTATGTAGGGTGACATTTCTACCTCAACAGCACCTGTGTGTGTTCCAGGCTGCGGGGCAGGAAGCCCCCAGCTATGGTGATTCCACTAATTTTGAGAAAGACACATGATGTAGATCTGGAGATGACTGGAAGGAATTTGGAGACCAAAAGATTAGCACATTCTTGTTGCAGCGATCCCTGGCGGGATGCAGTGCAGCTCTGTGGAAGCTGGGGGCAAGCTGACATTTACTTTCTGCAGTTTCATGGTTAGGATTTTATGGTGCCTCTGGCTGAAATCAGCAGAGCTCACTCACCAGCTCTTGAGGCTGGGGTCTGTCATCCTTCAGTGTGCTGACTACAGAGAGCATGAGTCTAATCATTGCAGCATGAAATTATTCTAAGTTCTTGAAGTTAGCATAGGTTCTCTAAGCCCATAGGGTGCTACAAATGAGCTGGGTCCTTGGGCATGTTCTCGCATTTCCTTTCTTCTTGGTCAAAACTTCAAAAGATTTTTCCTGAACCAGATGTTGGGGCATGTCCTGCTGTCATCAGTACATTTGGAGGGAGTCTTCTTGTCAGTGTTCATGAAAGGGAACTTGCCATTCATGTTCACCTATCCCAGAAGTGAGAAGATATATATCCACAGTACCAGACCAAGCTGGGCAGACAGCGCTGCCACAGCTCTGTGGCATAGCAGCTCCCTTTGGCTCCTCTCTGCTGTAAATAAAGGAAGAATAACTGACAACAAACACCTTGAGCCATCAAACTGGCCATGTAGGACAAGGCAGAACCTCTGAGAAGTGTGTTGTCTTCTCTTTTAAGTCAACAGAAGTTAAACAGCAGCCTCATCCTATTCCTCCCACAGTCAGCTCTGAAGGTTTTCTGTCGACTTCAGCAGAGCTGGTTACAACCCTTTACTCCTAGAATCAGTGAATTTCATGCACTGAGTGGTTTGACACTTTGTATAGTTGATACCGCGCTGGATGGCCAAAGACCACGAATTATCCAAGTGTCACAGATGCTAAATCACAGAGCAGATGACAGTGTGCTAGCTATGTCATATGATCTTAGCACAGTTTGTGGCATAGTCTTTTTTATTATTGCAAGTAATCGTAAGTGCTGAAAAAAGTACCATAAGTAAAATAGCATTTTCTGAGTACAATGTGTCCTATGTTCGTAATGTATATACACATCTGCAATATGTTAAGCTCAGACTTCTGCCCATTTAATCTCAAGGATTTCAATGGAGTGACTGTAGGGACGGAGGGGTAGAGTTTGATCTTGGAATGCTGAATGACTGCAACTTCCAGGAAGGGTTTGACTTAGATTTCCATCAAGATTCCTGTTTATAAGAATTAACACTGCATTGACTAACTGTGTGTTTATAATACATTACATGGTTTTAGTGGTTTATGTAATGTAGGATTCCTTTCAGATACTGTCTGCTTTTTCTACAGTGACTTTGCAAAACAGCATAACCAGACAAACATGACATGTGGTCACGTGCAGAGCCACAGTACTGAATGCTTGTCAGGATAGACTCTGCTGACAGAGATGACCAGGCTAATTATTTCAGGGGAAAATCCAAGGCAGACAATGAACAGGTGCACTTCTGAGAGAAAAAGATTTGGAAGCATGCTGTGGAAGCATGTTCCCTTTCAGGGCTGTTAGAACAGCTACCCTCTGCCAGGGAACAAAGTCACAAAACAGGGATAGGGCAAGAGAAGTACCCAGGGAGATGGAGGTGCTCCTAAATGTCCAGCCAGGCACTGGATTCTCTGCTGTGCAAACAATGTCACTGCTTCATGAGGTGACCTTGGCGTCACCCCTCCATTTATGTTGAATTATCCTTCCAAAGTTCAAATGCTGCCTGCTGCCACCTCTGTGCTCCCAGTAGTTTTTGATTCTCCCAATGGCATTTCAGGCAGAGGCAAACCTCAACAGAGCAAAACAGAAGACACGCAGCAGTACTAGCTGTGGACGAGAAAACATGTAAAAGTAGGCTCAGATTTTGTTTATATAGCTGTAGAAGCCTTTGTCACTTCAAGCACCACCTAACATCTTGTGGAAGAGGGCTTGTGCGCGTACACTGTTCCATTTAAACGTGGGAGCAGTTTGAGAGAGCGAAAGACAATGAAGCAGGGAAGGGTCTTACGAGGAGTGGCTGGGGGAGCTGGTATTGCTCAGCCTGGAGAAGAGGAGGCTCAGGGGAGACCTTATCGCTCTCTACAGCTGCCTGATAGGAGGCTGTGGTGAGGTGGGTGTTGGGCTCTTCTCCCAGGCAACAGTGATAGGATGAAAGGTAACGGCCTGAGGTTGCATCAGGGGGAGGTTCAGGCTGGATATTAGGAAACATTTATTCTCAGAAAAAGAGGTGTGGCAGTGGAATGGGCCACGCAGGGAAGTGGTGGAGTCACTGTCCCTGGAAGTGTTCAAGAAACGTGGAGATGTGGCACTGAGGGACATGGTTTAGTGGGCATGGTGGGGATGGCTTGACGGTTGGACTAGATGACCTTAGTGGCCTTTTCCAACCTGAATGATTCTATGCTTCTATGCCTTCTGTGGTGGTAGTTCACCCCTTGCTTTCCCATTTGCTCCTGTTTCCTGGTGTAGGAAGAACCACGAGTGCAAGCTTGCAGTAACTGCACATGTCCATGGGGACAGATCTCCTGCTCTGCGGCGTTAGAGGAAGGGCTCATCTGACTTCCAGGGTAAGTACTCAGAAGGGTAGGTGGCCGAATCCTACAGAAAGCTTCAGTGGAAAGGTCACAGAAGTGGATGCACTACACTGTGTCTTCTGCATAGAGTTCTGAGAGCCAAGCCGCCTTGCATTTCCCTCTGACAGCCCTTCCATGTCTGGCACCTCTTTGTGGCAGATCTGTGGCGAGCAAAAACCTGAGAGCTGTATCTGCATGGTGTAAATGGTTCTGTGAATCTTCCTGCTGGCAGGGGTATGGCTAGTGGCATGGACTAGGTCTCCGCGTATAGAAATACGACCCAAGTCTGCCTGGCTTATTATAAATGATATACTGCCAAATTCTGATGCTATTTTTCATGCTGAATAATACCTCAGGTCATCCCATTGATTTCAGTAAGGATACCCAAACAGTGCAGTGCTACCTAGGAAATGAGAACACAGTCTGGCCAGTTATGGTTATGTGACTGAGTTTTCACTGCTGAGCACAACGTATCCTACCCAACTTATTTGATTGAGCAGGTGCCTTACTGGCATTTAAAATATTTTGCATATGATTATAATGCATCCTGAGGGGAAAAAAAACACCCAGCCTTAACATTTTATTAGTGAGACTTCTTGCTGTTCCCCTAAAATAAGGCAATCAAAGAGACAATTTATAGTGCAGAGACTTGACCTTTACTTTCCAGGACTGTAAAACAAAAGCCCAGGCCCCTCACTTTCTGCATCTGGTTGACATTTGAACAAAACTGCCAGAGCGCAAACAAGTTTTGAGACATCTCCAGCAAGCTCTGCAGTGAATCTAAAAATATTCTTGGCTGACTTACTTCTTAAGGCCACACGTCAAAAAAAATCAACAACCCAAAACTTCACTCAAATTTATTGCAATCAGAGATTTGCCAAACTACTGAAGACATTGGGAATATTATAGTGAAGTACATTAGCTGCTGACTTGACAATTTGCTATGCTCACTGCCTGTATATTGGATTCTTGATATTCACTCTGAGAGTTGATCTGACTTTCTAGTACATTTTAGCAAGAAATCTGCCAAATGTCTACTGGCTTATTTGACACTGGGAAACCAAAGGTCAGCCATGTTTATAAGCCACAGTAAAGCCACAGTGGATGGTACGCAAGATTTTCTCATGGCATTTTGCTTGTTCACACTTTCAGCGGAGAACTGGATGAGGGCTGGTTTCACTGGTTTTGCCTCAGGGTCCCTCTTGGTCTGTCCCAAAGTCCCCTGGCCGCGTGCTTGGAAGCTGCAGAAGCAGCAGTTCTATTTCCACTGAGCTATCTATTTCCTACCTTGCTGCGTCCAATGATTACTGTGCCTGTGCATTTTGTTCACAGAGCCCTGGCCAGAGCATGCTCCTTGTACAGCCCTGTTGCAGCACGGCCTACCATGGAGGGCAAACCTGCCCTGCGCTCACAGCCCATCCCCAGGAGCTGGTTTCTCCAAGGCTGCTGCAGGGTGTAAGGAGCTGTTGTTGGGAAACTGCTGCACTCTGTGCCTGACCCAAAACTGGGCGTGCCAGGGGGAGACCTCTTGCTGACTCCTCCAAACTTCTCATCAGTGTTCTCCCACTTGCCGGCGGTGGCAATTCTGTTTTGCAAGCACTCCAGTCACCTTTGCTGCTTCTGACTTCAATCTGGTTTTACATGGCTGGAGATTGTCCTAGTGCGATGCAGAAGTCTCCCTATAAAGGCTAACCCTTGCCCTCCTTGCCAAAGCAAACATTCCTACAAAGCAGTGGAATCACTCTCACAGTCAATAAAATTTTCTTCCATATCATGCTACACAGAACACATTGCTGTCGACATTTCTTACATCTTTATTATATGGTTTTACTACATTTACTGGACTGATGTGCAAGACTTCACAGAAAATCGCTCCTCTGTCTATAAAGGTGCTTACAAATACATAAGGCGGAGATGTGTTAAAAAAAAAAAACCATGCTTTTTTAAAACACAAGCATACAAAAAGTTGAAACTTGCTAATTTAAGTCATTTTAATGTAGAGACCATTCTGAAGGATCTGTGCCACAGACAAAAATCTCACCGAGATTCACCGTGCTGTAAGCAAGAGACTGACAAGAGAGTGACATCAAAAACAAACCCACACTTTTATGCAAGATAGCTGCAAAAGAAATTACGCTGTTTAATGGTTGGATAGCTCTAGAAAAAAAAAAAGTGATTTCTTTTTTTAAATATTTATGTTTTTAATTTTATTCTTTTCCCGCAATTGCCATCACCCGGGAAATCTGCGCGCCCTCCCTGCAGCGAGTGGGGAAGCCCGGTCATGCCAGCGCACTGCGGGTCCGTGACGGGGCGAGCACGGGCCCCCGGGGCAGTGGCAATTTGTTTCAGATTAACGGGTAACATCTCTGACCAAAACACGCGGCGGGAGTTCCTGCGTTTGGCGATGTAATCCGCTCCCGACGGCGCGAAGAGAAGGCACGATCAAAGCATTCTTCCGGGGAATTCGCACCCGGGGCTGCCGTTTGGTTAGCCGGCCCGAACCCTGCTAATAAGTCGCCTGGAAGGAGGGGCAGGATAGGAGGACGGGGAGGGGGCCGCGGCGCCTGCACCTGCACACCTGTCATCTCCATTCCCCCCCCTCGGAGAGCGATACGGACCCGGACCAGCGATATTTTCCGAGGGGGAGAGAGGCTCTGACGGTCCCCCGCAAACGCCCCTGAGCTGCTTTCCCCCTGCCGACGCAGCGCGCAGACGCAGCCGGGTTGGGCGCGGTCCCTCGCGGTCACTCCCCGACCCCACCCGCTCAGCCACCGCCACCGCCGCGCCCTCGGCCCTGTTGCCCGCCCCGCACAGGCGCAAGGCTGTGCTCCCGTGCGGCGCGGCGGTGCCCGAGACAACCAATCACTGGGCCGGGAAACGCTTCCTCAAGGAAGCTTCAAAAAGCTCCTGCGTAGCCCCCCGGGTGACAGAGTGGGTGAGGGGAGGGCACAGGTTTGAGGAAGGGGCCGTGAGCGAGCCTGTCACAGCGGGCAGAGGGATGCGCGGACACCGCGCTGTGCGTTTCCCAGCGTGGAAATCAGTGCCTGCTCCTTCCCATCCCGTCCCTTCCCGTCCCGTCGGAGCTCGCAGAGGCCGCAGCCGGCACCGCGGCCCGAAGGGATGTGGGCCTGGAGCCGAAGGCGGCCCTCCCGCCCCCGGGGGAAGCGAAGCGTCCTGCAGAACAGAGCGCAAACAGGAGGAGAAGGAGAATGTTACACAAACATGCTTTAAAATCGTGGCTGGATTTCACAGTTCCCTGTGGATAAAGTAAACAGGAGGCGAACTGTTTTGTAATTTACGCCAGCGGCCCGCAGAACCGTACTTTGTAATTTGGTGTCGGTTTACAAGCAAAGGGGACTTCTGTTTCCTAACCTAGCAAGTTCTTTGTCATGCTTGCGCCTTTTAAGAGAGACCCCAAGGGGGAAAGTGGAATTCCGTGGGTATTTGCCTTTTAGTCATGCCTGTAAGCAGCAGCGGGCTGCTTTTTGGGGATGAATGCTACCTACCGTCGAGGACGCGCTTCCCCGGAGCGACCGCGGCGAGCAACATCCCGAGGAGACGAACGCTGCTCCGGGATGCGCGGTGTCCGCACACCTCGGCCGAGCAACGAAGCCCCGGCCCGGCGGCTGCGCCCGGCCCGCCCGCCGCAGGTGCTGCAGCCCGCGGGGCGCCCGCCCGACGGGGAGGGGCTGGGGGCGGTGGCACGGCGCGCTCCTGTCCGTGCTGAGCCGCGAGTGTGGTTTGTCCGCGCGTTCGGGATGCGCCGCTCATGGAAAGATGTTTGCTCTTACATGAGAATGGTTTCAGTGTATGTTCGACCTATCGTGGCTTTTCGATCAGCACACCAATGCTCTCTAAGATGCTCCTTCCTCTTTCTTTTTCTTTCTTTCTATTTATCCCAGGGCACTCCCCGTTTCTCCCCTGCTCGGCGCAAAGCAGGTCCAAGCTGCGCGTCGCTCCCTCTCACCCCCACTTGCTGCCGCGCTCCGCAGCCCCGACTTCGCGCGACAATGTCGGTCCACCTCGGTTCCGGAGGCGCGGCGGCCGTCGGCGAACGGGAGGAGAGAGGGAGCTCTTCCGCGGCTCAGTGGAAGTGTCACAGTGGGAACGTTACGGAGTTAACGAATACTTTGCCTCTCTGTGTTACGGGGAGTGCGGGAAAACCACATAGATACCTCTGTGTTTGCAGACTCGAAATAAAGTCATTTCCACGCATTTCCCTCCCCGCAGCGGGACAAAGAACGACGGCAAACGAAAAACGCCGTGCGCGTTCCACCTTTCCCCACCATCTTCCCCCGCCGCGCTCCCCGGGGGCTGGCGTGCTTCTGTCACCCCCACGCGAGTCACTCTTCTCTCTCCTTCTCTCCTCCTCCCGTTCACCCCACGGTTACGACCGGCGCCCGCCCCGGCTGCCCTGCTCTGCCCGCCGGCGCCCCCACGCGCGCCCTCGCGCCCGTCCGCACCCACGCGCGGTGGCTGGCAGGCGTGCGGCGGGGCGGGGCGGCGGCGGCGCGGGCCAATGAGGGCGGCGGCCGCGCGGAGCGGGCCCAATGGGCGGTGCGGGCGGCGGCGGCCGGCGCTGATAACGCGGCGGGGTCGGAGCGGCGCGGTGAGGAGGTGGTGGTCTTGGTCCCGCTGGTGGCGGCAGCACGCACCTTGGCCGCACCCGCCAGATCCCACCGGTGTCACCCGGAGGCGTGGCGCCCCGGGGGTCGCGGGAGCCCGGCGCTTAGCCTGCCGGCCCGGGGCACGGAACTCGGGTAAGAGCCTGGGCAGCGGTGAGGATGGGAGTTCGGAGCAGGAGCCACCGCTTTCCGGGTGCCATTAACCGGGCGCAAAGCCCGCGGCCGCTGGGGCAGTGGAGCTCCAGCGCCCCGTGTCCTTCCGCCGTGCGTGGGTGGCGGGAGCCCCCGAGGGCTGTCAGCCCACGGCCGCCCCGGGGCTGTTCCTCCCGCTCTCTCCCCGCCCTTCTCCCCGCGGCAGAAGCGCTCCGGGCGGCTCACGGTTCTCGGGGCAGCGGCCGTCGAGGAAGCTCAGGAGAGCCCCACGGGTTCCGGGGCAGGGGGCCGAAGGGCGCAGGGAGAGGCACCTGGCGGGCCCCGCCATGCCTGTCCGGCCGCGGGTGGGCGGCCTGACCCTTCTCTTGCAGCTGCGGCGCGGATCAGCTATGGCCGAAGGACGCGCTGCCGGCGAGTGGGAGATCGACGTGGAGAGCCTGGAGGGGGAGGCGGCCGAGGGCCCCGGCGCGCCGCGGGAGGAGGAAGAGGAGGAAGGCGAGGAGGCGACGGCGGTCCCGCGGCGGGGCGGCGGCGGGGAGCCGCGGAAGCTGAGCCGCACGCCGAAGTGCGCCCGGTGCCGCAACCACGGCGTAGTGTCATGCCTGAAGGGCCACAAGCGGTTCTGCCGCTGGCGCGACTGCCAGTGTGCCAACTGCCTGCTGGTGGTGGAGCGGCAGCGGGTGATGGCCGCGCAGGTGGCACTGCGCCGGCAGCAGGCCACCGAGGTGAGGCGGGGCGGCGCGGGTCGGGCGGTCGGGTCGGGTCGGGTCGGGACGGGGCGGGCGGCCCCGGCTGACGGCGCCGCCCGCCCGCTTTCCTAGGACAAGAAGGGGCTGGCCGGGAAGCAAGCGAGCCTGGAGCGCAAAGCTGTTTACCAGAGGCACGTCCGGACGCCCAGCCTGCTGGCCAAGAGCATCTTGGAAGGTAGGTCCAGCGACGCCGAGCCGCGAGCGCAGCTGAAGCCGGCGGGGCCGCCGCTCCCGAAGTAACGCGGGGCGGCCCCGGCCCGGCCCGGGCGTGGTGCCGTTGGACTCTCCGCGGCTCCCGCGCTGCGTGGGTGGAATCGATGCGGCAGAACTTCAGTTCCCCCCTCCAAATAATGCCTGAGATGTTAGCGGCGGTAATCTGAAATTAGAGAGTTAGTGTTACAAGCCGACATTCTTTTTACATGAGTACCCAGCCGTGTTCCGCAGTGCCGGGCAACTCATTTGCGGCCGTATCCATCAGCAAATGAGTAAATCAAAACGCTTTCTTTCTGAAGGGAAAGCTTAACACAGCAGCTCTGTTTACTGCGTTACCAATAGTGAGATCGGCACGACAGGCTGCTCAGATTTTTTTTCCTGCTGAAAACGTCAGCTGCAGAAACAAGATGTTGGAAAGATCTGTAGTTTAATGAATGTATATATATATATTTGTGCTCTCCGCCTCTTCAGATCAAGCCCCAATTTATTTCTGTGACTGCTTTAATTACTTTCCAAACTATAGCCTTGTCACATTACAATCATTACAGTTCTTTTTTTTATTTTTTTTTTGAATAGGAAGCTCCTTTCCTTGCCCGTGCAAGTGTGGTTACAGTTCTGTCCTGCTAAACCTCTCTCTAATTTTGTCCTACAATTCATTCTTTTAAAATAATCTGTCTTTCCTGTATTTATCTTAACTTCTTTTTTCTTTTCTCCTAGTTCTCCTTGGAATTTTCTACCATCTGTAACAATATGATCATAGTGATTCATCTTTAGAGAATAGGAATGGCAGCAGCTATAGGTATAGATATCTTCCTTGGCAGTGGGGAAATGTGTGTGAGAGGAGTGGGAGTGAATGCAGGCAAAGTCCTCTCCTTACTCTTGTAATCAGTTCCATAATTCAGTAGGATTACCTCACTGGGTAGAGCAAACAGGATTGGACCCTGTCAGTTATGTTAAATTAATCCATTTTGCTGTATATACTGGATATTTGTTTTATTAATTACTGATTTAGTTCTGAATAAGTGGAATTTTGAGTACTTCCCATGTTTATTAAAAATACTGCATTATTAAGCTGTGTGGTTCAGTACTGATTGTAATGCATGGCAGGGCTTTTTTGGCCTGCTGCTTTTGATGGCTGCTGTGACTGGCTGCTGAGCCAGCCCTGGAGGAGACGATGCAGAGCAGAACAGCAGTGCTGGCTTCTCTGCATGCAGGGGGTGGTGAGGGACGTACCTGAGGGTGCAGGGAGTGCAGCCTTGGTGGCAAGGTGGTGAGGGTAGGAGCCATACAGGGTCTGCAAAACATGCTCTGTGCTTGGCGGGCAGGCTCTGAAGGGAGCCCTTCTGCCAACACAGCTGTCGTGTTTCTCCTGCGCAGTTCCATTCCTAATGCTACTTTGTTGTTTTAGGTTACCGTCCTATTCCAGCAGATGCTTACTTGGGAGGAAACTCACCTTTGCCGCCCCCTGTAAGTGACAGGATGAGAAAGAGACGGGCTTTTGCTGATAAAGAGTTGGAGAACATTATGTTAGAAAGAGAGTACAAAGAAAGAGAGATGATGGAAGCTACGCAAGCAGCTGCCCTCTTCCTGCCGGACCGCATGGTGCATGGAGCTGAATACAACACGTACAAAACTGCCTTCAGCCCTGCTCAGGTTGACGCTCCTGGCAAGGAGTTCTGCAATTTCTTACCAGCGTGCCTTGATCTAACCATGCAGTATTCGGGATCTGGCAACATGGAACTCATTTCTTCCAATGTCAGTGTGGCTACTACCTACAGGCAGTATCCTCTGCCTTCCAGGTTCTTAGTGTGGCCGAAGTGTGGCCCCATTAGCGATGCTCTCCTCTACCAGCAGTGCCTGCTAAATGCTACCACCGTCCAAGCTCTCAAACCAGGGGCAGGCTGGGATGCCAAGGTGGCACAAAGCTCGGAATGTCCGAACACTGAGCAGGACATCATGTCTCCAAAACTGGAGAATCCGCTCTTCCTGACCCAGACGCCTGACATCCAGCAGGCATGCAGCGAGGTGCTGTGCCTTCCCCAGGAGGCTCGGGAGAGGTCAGCCTTCTCTCCTCCAAAAAGGACTTTCTCTCAGATTTCTGATAAGGATTCTCTGGCTCCTCAAGAACAGCCATTGTGCAAAGTCAGCAAAGACACAGCCAAGCCCGCTCCACCTCTCAAATACAATCCATTTCAGTCGCTGTTCCCGCAGACATTTCCAGACAAATCGGGAGCAGAGCCGAGGGCGTCATTTATGAAAGAGACTTTTGAAGAAGCATCTAAGAAATTTAGGGAGTGCAGCATTAAAGAGAACCAGAAGTACAAGTTTACTATAGATAAATGTGCAAAAGACTTCTTTGGACCCAAGCAGTCCACAACGAAACTTTCAGCAGCTGAGCCACTGTCGTTTTCAGTTGAATCCATCCTTAAATGACCCGCAGAGGCTAATGTCTCCCAGTGAATAAATTGCACCATCAGTGTAGAGAGCTTGTATGCTTTGCCTTCTGCAGTATTACTACTGCCCACCTTCTCTCTTAAGAGATTTGTAAAGAGGAGTTTCTGCTGTAAGTGGTATTTCCTTCTTTTTTCTCAAAATGACGTACATAAATATGCATGTTTTCAGAAAAAAAGTGAATTTATTTTTAAAAATTGAAATGGCACATACAGACTGTAGTATTCTTTTAAGCAGAACTTCAAACCACTGAATAAAATGAGTTTACCTGCAAAACAGATTTTCTTTGCCATGCCAGTAATATCCCCTGATCTTAGTTGTGTCTCTAGTCTCTTGCAGACAAGTGTGCTCTGCTGTCAGAACACATCTATTGCTTTGTCCACTGGTACTGATGTACTGAGTTATCTTGGTGGGGTACATGGTCACCCTGCTTTCACCTTCCAGTAACGAAGAGAAGAGATGCATGTAGGCTAGTGTGAATTGGAAGACTTTTTTTATCAAGTGAAATTTGCGTCAGATTCCAAATGCTGTTCTTAATCTGAAGGTGAAATGCACGCTAGAATATGGACTGACTTACCCCATACCTCTCTACAAAAGCTTCTGTTCCTAAAGCAAAGACTTACTGGGTAGACTGTGTTTGGGGATAATTTTTTTGGGAGTTTTTTGGTTTTTTTGAGTTTTTTTGGGGATAATGAGTTCTTTTAGGTGAGTTTTTGAATAAAAAGTTGGCTTTTTCTTTTTTTAATTCAATATTTGAATAAACATTTTTATTTTGAATATATGTATTTGGCTGACTTTGCTGTTCCTCTGGGTTTTCACTCCTTAGAATATTTCCATTCTAAAAACATTCACCTCTGACCTGCTGTACTTGGGGATTCTTGAGCTGTGGTAATCGGAATGACTGTAAAAATGGTGCATGGAATCCTTATTGCTAGTGAGAAATCAAGTCATGATCTGTCAATTTTGTAATTCTAGGCCCTTTTGCAGGGGTAATAGAAAGAAATGAGAAGAAGCAGTAGAATTTACCCAGGAAACCAAGGTGCCTTCACTGCTGTGGCACAAGGCATTACAGTTCTCACTGTGAATGAGCTCCAAGAAAACTTTCTGAACTTGTGAGATTTTGAGTTTTTCCGCATATTTCACTGTTGGCCCTTCCACTTATTGCTGGTGCCCCAGTTACCTCCCTTAACACTTCAACCTGGCAGACACTGCTTGGCCAGCTGAAGGGAGCTGTAGCTTGTTCTTGATTTTTGTTATTTTCTAAGGACAAATTCTGTTTGATGTTTCTGAACAGAATGTATAGAATCATAGAATCATAGAATGGTTTGGGTTGGAAGAGACCTTTAAGATCATCTAGTCCCAGCTCCCCTGGTATAGGCAGGGACACCTCCCTCTAGACCAGGTTGCTCAAAGCTCCATCCAGCCTGGCCTGGAATGCTTCCAGGGAGGGGGCACAGTATTATTTTCTGATCTTATGACACTCACCATACAGCTTGAATGATTATTTTCCGTGAATAAATCTGAACACGAGCATTGCTCTCTCTGTATCTCTGACCGTGTTTGGTGTCGGTGCTGAGCGGTGTTGTAGGGGGACAAGCTGCTGTTTGTGCATGGGGCATGTTGTCTTCCAGAGTGCTTTTCTGAGCCCTGTGCGTGGCTTGATGCTATTGCCAGTCACCTCCTTCAAGCAGCGAGCTCTGCCTTTTGCTTGGAGAAAAAGCATTTTAACACTTATTACATTATGTGTAAATTTCGTATGACTTATTTTTTAAAACACATAGAAACATGTTATTTCAGGGAATAAAAATAAATAATAACACAGACTCCTTTGTTGTAACTTAACAGGATTTTGACACCAGCCAGAATTTTGCTTTATAGAAGCGTTACCGACCAGACTTTGCCTGCCTGAAAATAGATCTCCAATGCAGGGAATCACTTCTTCACATGCTCAGGCGCTGTCCTTTACTCAGCTGCCATTAGAGGGAGTTGTAACTTGCTTGGGAGCTGGGGCTTCTCATCAGTCAGCTCAGCACACGCATCAAGCTGCGCAGCTTTCACACGGAGCAAAATTCTCCACACTTAATATTTATTTGCTCTCACCAAAGCTTTCCTTCTTTGGCTTAACTAAACATAACATACTAACAAGGGGTTTTAATTTTATCAGGGTTCCTTTGTTATTAAAAATATGAATCATTTTGTTGTTCAAGCTGCTGGTGTAAAGTAAGTTGGCAGACAAAAGACAGTCAGGAACAGGTAGTGAAACAATGCTGGGTACTGGAATTAGTCCTCCATAAGCATATTTTACTTTTTGCCTGGCAACGAGCACATATAACATCGTTCAATTTCACATCTGAAATATTTTTCCAGGAAGTCACTTGTCTTTATTTATCTCTTCAGCAGAGACCAGAAAACCACAGCCCTCCAAAACACTTGCTATCTCTTGACCTTTTAAAGAACTAGTTCAACTGAAGGGATGAAAACTCTCAATAAATATGAAGTACTAACATATACCTACCTATATCATGCACACACACATAGAGACATATGCAGACATATACCTCATCTACATCTACATGCACATACACGTACACATACACTTATACGTACCCACATTATCTACGTCTGTGTTCTAGACTATTTTGTCTAAAGCCCAGCCATCAGAAGAGGAGTGATATTTCTATTATTACTTTAAAAACGTGACCATTAAAGTGAAACTGGAACAAATTCTGTCTGCTTCATTTAACAAATTAGTCTCACTGGAGTCAGCATTTGGCCACACCATCCTGCTGTCACTTGCTCATTTCTTGCTTCATTAACCATTTACGCCTGTACTTTGTTTCCTTTCATAAAACCTGGGCCCTCCTTAAAACTGGGAAAAACATCTTATATACCTCGAACACTTGTTGGTACTGAATCAGTTCTCCTTACCTTTGTTAAAAAACATGTATAAAGACTGTTGGAGGATTATTAGCTTGAACAGGATAGATCGTAGGCAGATGATATGTGATTTTCCTCACGCATCTTCGCAGTGGATGCATAGCATTCCTGCTTCAGTCTGCCGCATGCTTCCCTGGACTAGAAGCAGAGGTTTCTCTGCATGTGCTGGTGCTGGTAGGGCTGTACAAACTTATGGACAGGAGGAGAAGTCGTTGCTCTTTCTCCATGGCCAAAAATGTGATGAGAGACCTGCATGTGAAATCACTCAGGGCTAGGCAACAAATTCCTTGCAGTATGTCAGCTGTTAATGCCCTGGGTTCTGTATTCCTTAAACACAGTGTTTCTGGCATTTACTGTACGTGTGGGTGCCTGCATCTCCTGTTCAGAGTGATCTGCTTTCTCTGGATATAGTGTGCATGTTTGTGCTGTGCTCATGATGTCAGATTGCATTTCCCTTTGCATCCCCTCAACTTTTCTTACATGATGGTGGAACATGCTGGGAACTCAGCTCTGGGAAGCACGAAGAAGTTGTGGGATGGAACACAAACAACACTTAGCCATTTGGTCTGCAAAATACTACACCTAGCTGGTGCTGTTGTCAGAGACAACCAAACACTTGCTAAAAGTGCTTAGGTGTACTTACTAAAAAATGTTTAGGAAAGTGTACAGAACTAGGGGATAGTATTCTAAACAGTGCCTGGCCTCACTGGCTGGGTGGGAGGCAAGGAGCAGGTGGAGGGGCTCGCCTGGAAGTGAAACGGGTTGCTGACAGGTGCTGCAGTGTCAGTGTTCTCCCTTGAGCGATGTGGGACCATTCAGGCAGGCACTGCATTTCCTCCCCTTGGGAAGAGATCCTGCACAGTAGGTGTGGGGTGTTGGCTTCCTGCTGAGGGCCAGCTTCTCAGAGCTGACAGCACCAGCGCCGCTGGCTCACTGCAAAGCCTGTGTTAAAACTAGATTAGTTGTTGAAGTCTCTGAATCAGAATGTCCTGCTCCTGTGCTTGAGCTCAAGGCATGGAGGGTGGTGAGACAGTGGAACACCAGCCATTGGATGAGAACAGGACTGAAATGTCTGTCTAGTTTCTGCTGATAAAATGGATCTTCCACATTGAGCAATGGAAAAGAGAGGAATGATTCTTCATATTCAGTTAAGTCGTTACGCTGGAAGAATAGGAATAATCAACAATATTGTTGGAGGGCAGTTGTGGCCCTCTTCCCAGTTTTTGTAGAAACTAATTACAACTGAAATCCACCCAAGGAAAAGCGAAAGACTGCTTAGGCAAGCCTACTGATATATTCACCAGCTGATCAAGTGGCACCAGAGCCTGTGAATGTGAATACTTACCAAAGCAGGACGCAGTCTAGAAGTCACTTTGAGACATACAGGGATTTTGGGAATGGCAGACCTCACATCCCAGTCACATTGGCTAGCTGAGACTGTGCATCTGTAGCTCACTGTACTCACCCTCAGACTGTGACTACATTTTTTGTTCATTCCTTGGCAATACAGTTGGTCAGAAAACAGGTATGTCAAGCTGGTTCTATCTGTGGTATAGCATGTCTGTCTTTGTGTTTTGAGAGTTCATAGTGGCATCCACTATACCCAGTCTAGTTTTCCCCCACTCGTTTTGTTTCCACATGAACATCCCCACAAAGGAGCAGGCTGTGGCCAGACTCTGTTTTCCTAAGTCCAACAGAAAGCATGGGTGAACAGTCCACCCTCAGAGATGGCTTGCCTCTGGGTTATGCAAATCATACCAAAATCTGGACCTCTGTGGAAAGATGCTGTCATGGAATTGTTGAATCACAGATTTAAAAAGAATAAAGTTATTTATACAGATACAAAACCAAAATCTTAGTGCAAAATATGTATAGGTATAACCAACACCTTTCAGACAGTTGTAGACTTGCAACAGTGCAAGCATAGAGAGCTGAAAAAGCCATCTAGGGTCTTAGTAAGAAGCTTGGGAATATCAGGTAGACAGGAATCCTGCACTTCAACCCTTTTGGAAGATCACATTTTATTTAATCTTTTATTTAATTTTGAAATTTATTTACCCATATTACCTTCTGAGCTGTCCTTAACTTGAAGAGGCTGTACTACTTCTATTATATCCTCAAACAAGTTTATTAATGGGGATTTAGCACTGCGCAATAGAACCAGGGAGCGGAACTGCAGCAGCACCAAGGCTGGCTGGCACCTCTGGAGAGCGCCCAGTCCCACCCCTACTCAGAACAGCTCAGCTACAGCAGTTTACTTGGGCTGTTCTTGGCCAGGTTTTGTATCCCCAAGGATGGAGACTGTGCATCTGCTCTGGGCCACCTGCTCCACTGGTTGCACCACACTTACAGGAAAAAGGAATGTTTTCTTCAATCTAGATGCATTTTCCTGTATTCCAGAGTGTGCTTATAGACTCTGTCCCACCCTGGCCACCATGAGAACATATATCTATGTTTCCTATATCAGGTATCAATATGTGATAAGATCTCCCCTGTGCCTTTTCTTCTCCATCTTGGACAGCCATGGCTCTCTCAGCATTTCCTTATAGGAGAGATGCTCCTGTTCCTTCTTCTTCAAGTCTTTTGCTGAACTCATTCAGAGACACACTGGGGAGCCCAGAACTGGATGTGTCTAACTGAGACTGAGTAGATATGAAGGATCACCACCCTCTGTGTGTTGGCAGCGCTTTGCTAAAAGTAGACCAACATGCTGTTGGATGTATTTGCTGAATGGAAAACTATTGCCTTTTGTTTACCATAGTGTCCAGTCCAGCAGGGCCACTCTGACTTAGAACACGTTGTACAGGATTTACATGTTGCAATATTACTGTTAAGTGCGCTAGAATTAAAAAAAACTGCCCTCTATTAAGTCATTGCATACCTGATGCATGATGGAGTACGTGCAAAAATAATTGATCTGAAAAAGGAAAGGATGGGAAAAGGAAGGGAAAGGGAAAGGGAAAGGGAAAGGGAAAGGGAAAGGGAAAGGGAAAGGGAAAGGGAAAGGGAAGGAAAGCACAATAATGGTGAAATTTTGAAAACATACAAAAAAACATACAGTAAACCAACCATAATCCGATATTAATATGATGCTAAAACTTTACAGCCTAGGCTCAGGATGAAGTAGTTGTATACAGCATTAGTAAAAAGCTTTATGGTATGAAAAGCTGAGTTTCCTCAGCTTCAAACTTGATCTCCACCTCATCACTTACCATGCTGCCCTTTCATAAAGAGGCTGAGAAAACTCCAGTCTCATTATGATATTTTAAAATGATTTCAGTTCTTACACTGGCAAACTAATGTGGGATTTGAGTTGAGGATCAAAGGGCTTTATACTGAAATTGCTTTGTCACTGCTGTGCCTGCAAGATGTTCCTGGAGGGAGCTTGGTAGTCTGGTGAAGGTAGTGAGAAAAACAAGACCAAAGCTTACTGATAAGGGCACTACCTGGCAATTGACAGGTGACCCCCATCTGGCTTCTAGCTTGGTGGCTTTGAGGAAGCTGGGGAATGGCAATGGGGCTGGTGGAGATCCCAGCACCTGCATGCTTTCCACTCTCCCCAGCCCTGCAGAGAAGGTACAACCATGGCCCAAGCACCCCTGGGCACAGGGAGACCATCAGCCTTCCTCTGCAGGAGGTGGTGGCGGCCAGCTTTGGGGCACCCTGGCAGCTTCAGCTGTGCCAGGCACTGGAGTGTTCTCTCATGCAAGGCTACTTGCTTACAAAAGCAGCTGCGTTCTGCCTAAGTAGCAGTTCTGGTTTAACAGCTTGCAGATGTGGCTGCATGGGGGCACGCTCTGCTGGGTATGGAGGGCTTAGGCAGAGGCTCAGCAATGCAAAGAAGTGAGAGGAAAAGGTTTTTGGATAAAACTCTTTTATTCACTCCATTAAGTTCTCTGGTTAGAATTAGAGGGGTGTGACTCAGTGATTTTTAACTGAGATCTGAGAGTAAACCCATGATGCTGTGAGCATTATTTTTAATAATTTAACCTCAAAGCAATGATGATGTAGATAATCATAAAGGGGGTTGTGTCTAACAGAGGAGGATATGAGCAGAAGGTTATGCTGAGTATGATCTTCTGTAATTTATGGCAACCAGTAATAAGTCCAGGCTTACAGAAAGGAAAGAGTACACATGTTGACAGCAGGTTCCCTGTAGCAATATCTTCATTCAGCTTCTGGTGTTACTCCTGCACAATGTGTTCAGAGATGTGTTGTTGGTGGGAGGAGGATGGGCAGGGCCAGGGGGAACTCTGCAAAGCAGCAACAAACTTGAACTTATCTTTGCACACCCCTATTTCCTATTGTCTGCTGCACAACAGCTCTCCGCTCACTTACCACAGCACCAAAGCACACACTTGGTGCTTAACGGGTGATGCTACCATGGTAGGTAGACTGGAAGTCCTTCCCTCCTAATTGTCTTGCCTGACTGTGCTTTAATTTTAACTTGGCACGCAGCACGTTTCTTGAAGACAGAGTCCCAGCAGGAGGACTTTGAGTGGGATCCTTTGTTGCTTAACTAATAAACACAGAGCTCCTTCTACTTTTCTCCTGGCATGGAGACATCTTTGCAGTCTATCCCCTCTATCTAACTAACCATATCTGTGAAACTTGCAGAATTTTGTATCTTTGAAACTGCTGCTGTACGCAGACGTAGCTGGAATAGTCTCAGAAGTGGAGGAGAGTAAGATAGACTCTGGCTGAAAACAACTGTTGTTTCTCATGTGCTCTTCCAGTCATCCTCTCCCACATGGTTGAGCTTGGTGTCCTTCCAGGAACCTTGTTTCCTGATACACATCCTCTGTGTCAGTCTTGGACACCTCACTGACTCCTCCAACATAAATGCCGTGTTCTGTACTTGCTTTCACACATGCCAGCGGTCAGACATTGGAACTACTTGCTGTGCGCAGGTTTGGTTCCCGTGCTGCAAAACAGCCTACCCAGAGTGTCTTGTAAAGGCTTTCTACAAAGCAACCGTCTCAGCACGCCTATGTGGAAGCTGCAAAACAAACAAGGAATCATAGCATATCTCCCACAGCTGGGAAATGCCTCATGTGGATGACGATAATCCATTCATTAGGTTATGAGCATAAAGTCCCACCAGAGAGTATCGTAAATCCACATGATGTCCCTGAATGCTGGATTTTTTGTTTGGGCCTATGAAGGAACTGAAAAAATGTGTAAAATGAAAATCACATGTACTCCAAAGCAGCTCCTTAGTACTGGAAGCTGGTAACATCTGAAAGTGAGTAGGCAAAACTGACACATAAAGATGTGCTCTGAGCCAATTTATGGCAAAGGGTAAAGATCATACTGCATCTGAGTCAAAATAGAGTAGGCACTACTCCCTGGCGACTGTACATCTGAAGAGTCTCCGGTGTACTGATTATACCAGAAAATGTATGGAATACATTACAATTATGAATGCTTCTCTGACATGCTATTTCAGAAAAGACCATGAGAGTGGCTGATTCTTTCAAACTGCAGTCATAACCAACCCAATTTCCATTGCTGTCAAAGACAAAGGAGAGATGTTTATCTCCATGCAGCCACTTGTTAAGAGAGAGAGGTATTCTGACAGAACGAAGGTTTTCAGCCAAAGCTGTTGCAAGCTCTTCTACAACATTCTTCTTTCTGGTACATGTCTGGAGCTAACAGTTGAGCGCAGAAGGCAGGTCTCCAGAATGTTTGTAGGGCGCATTCTGCAGCTGCATATGTGACTGTGCTTAAATGGAGGTGTTTTATCTTCAAACTTTTATGTCATTGTTTTGACTAAGAGCTTTCAAAACATGTTCTAAGCCTTCAAAATATATAAAAAAGGAAAAAGAAGAAAAAGAAAAAAAAAGAAAAAAAAGGGCAACTCCATTAAATAGCTGATGTTTTATTATGCAACTGATTTGATTCATCCCTTCCCACAGTTACACTGAACCATTCTTTTTTTGCTGATGTTTTAAACTGAAGAAATGCAAGCTTGTGTTAAACAAGTATATCATAGTGTTTGGAAGATTAAACCCACGAGGCAGACAGCTGAGGTACATGCAGAGACTTGGACTTGGAGTGGAAGGAAAATGAAGGCCATCTTCTGTGCCATCCACTGTTCTTCTTACCGCTAATGAAGCGTATTAAAGAAGATACAGGAAGTATTTGGACTCATGTTTGGGCCAAAGAAAGGCCAGAAAGCCTGCGTTCAGCAAGTCGCAGGTAACAGGGCTCACACATAAGAGAAAGTCAGATAACTTCTGCCAAGTTATCTTTAGAGCACATCAATGACAAGATTGCCAGCCTCCTTCTGCTTGATACAGGCATTTTGGAAGTCCAAATGAAATGTGTTGATGGTCTAAAACCAGTCACCATTTCCAGCTCTGCTTGGCAGCTCCTTGCCTCAGCAGGGAGTGATTGGTTAGACTGGAAGAGAAGTAAATGAAGGCCATCTGCTCATCAGAAAGTGGCACAGCAGTTTTGAAGGAGCTGGTGATGGTCTCCATTGCCCTCTGCCAGATGAAGAGAGTTCAAAGTCCTGGAGCCAGGACAGGGGGAGCATCCAGCATGATAGTGAACACAGTCCCAGGGAAGCAGCGGAAGTATCTGGATGCTTGTTCTTTCTCAGCACTTCTACCCAAGAGAGAGGCTGTATCTCAGAAAGCTGCCCCAAGCCAACAGCATCTGGTGAGCTGTGGCTGGTCATTCCAGATCTGAGCAAATAGCTTAGACAACAAAGAGATGGCCCCTGCATTTCAGTCCAGCGTTACAGACTGCCAGATGGCAACATCCCATGCAGGCAGGATTTCTGTCTCTGCTTTGGACAACTCAGAGGTAAGTCTGTGGTCCAGTCCTTTGGCCATTCAGCATGAGAAATCTGGGTAAAGGAGCAACAGCTCTCAAAGACCTAGGTCACTGCATGGAGGCCTGCAGTGGTGTAGATCCTGAACACACTGCACTGCTGGGTGGCCTGAGGGCTCAGTCCTGCTTCCACCAAAACTGCTGGTGAAACTTGGAGGATGAAGCAGCTCTCCTCTCTCTGTTGCCCACCTGCAAGTTGACAGAAGACCATTCCCTTGCGTGTGCACCTTTCACACGATGAATAATGTCTTTAAGAGCAAGAAGAGATATGATGGAGTGACACTCTGCTGTCAGGAACCCTGGCACCATTAAAACAATGTCAAAGGCCTGGTAAATGCTATGGCCTTAGAGGGGGAGCAGAAAAAACTGGTTCTATTAGAGTGGCTCCTTGCCAAGCTAGCAACATGACTTGCCACTTCTTCCTGATAGCAAGAAGCATGTCCTGCTTAACTGTCTTCTTTACATCCCTCTATGTAGATCACTTGACTAATGAGGTAATGCTAGGCTCCCCAGCCTACCCATGGCATATACAGGGTTCCAGAGTGCTGAAAAGCCTTGCAGGCAGAAGGACCACATATACAGTGTCCTTCATAACACAAGAGACATCCTTGTGGGGTGTGCTTATAGAAATCTGCTTCACCTTTCTGCTTGCTCTTCCACAGCCTCCTGCTGAAGGTAGAGATACCTCCATAGTTTTAGCAAGCTTCAGAGATAGACACTGGTTTGTACATTTTTTGTTTTTTGCTCAGGTACATTGAAGCATTTAACAAAGACAACAGCAAGTCCCAAACCAGGCCTTGAGGATGCACTGCATTGGTTTTAGAGGGAGAACAGGGACCTTTAGCTGTCCTGATTTTGGGCGGCTTCCGGGCACAAAGCAGGCTGCAGGTGGGAGCAGGACAGGCTGCTCACCCTGAGTTATCCTCATGGGCCTTTGGGTTGCTCAACAGGACAAGTTGCCTAGCCAGGGCCCAGGTGTGATATAGAGGCTGGCCCATCCCTACATCGTAGGGCAGAGACAGATCCACAAAACAAACTAATCTCTTAGTGCTAACTTGCACTCTCTATGGTGGTGTAACCTGAAACAAATATAATAAAAACAAGGTTCCACACGCTGGAATTGCTAGACGTATTCCCCCTCCAACGAGACGTGCATAAGAAAAGAGTGAAGGATACTCTTCCCGTCAGAGGTAAGAAAAGAGCCATGTAAAATCACTTTAGCATATGGCTGCTAACACCAAGATCCTCAACATTTATTGCATGATGTTTGGTAATGTAGTTTGGGTTTCAAATGCTTGGCAGAGTTAACAGAGGGACAAGCAGACCCCTGGTAAGAACCCTGGCTCGGAGTTGACTGTAACATACTGGAAGATGTGGTTAAACTGGTTAAATGTCTTCAGGATACACCTTTACAAGAGGGAACTGAACATTGAACCCTTACTGAACTTTGATTGAAACTTTATTTCGGTGTAATCAAGTGACTGGAATAACAACAAGTGACAAATTGTTGTCACTGTGATATCATTGCAACGAAAGTTCTCAAGTCTTCTTGGGAAGGACTTCTTTACAATTTACACTCCACAATTGAAATGCAGATTCTGATGCACTGGTAACATACATCTGTTCTCCTGACTTTTTAACCATAGAGTGCTAGTTTATTGCTGAGCTTAAGGATAAAAGAAGCAAGAAATGAAAGTAAAAAAAAAAGTTTCCTCTCCACTAAGTGCATTCAGATGTCAGCCTGTGAAAGCCCTATGCAGAGCTTCATTCCGAGATCATTTTACCTTTCTACTCATGACACAATGTTGTTACCAAGTAGGTTTAATCATAAAAGAGTTGGGTTATAGAATGGGGAAATGTTACTTCCAGATACTATCAATAACGTAAATTAAAAATAGCTGAAACATATTAGTATCAGAGAGTTAAAACTTCCAGAAGAGCAGATTCATAAGATAACCGCACTTGCATGCATTGTTGGTCCTTGTTCAGCCTTAAGTTTTCAGTGATATCAAGGCTGGAGACAGGAAGCCTAACGTGATTTGTGTTACACATGAACATAGAACTGTTCCAAAGAAATACTGCTGCTATTGGCTGTACATGGAGTAATGGAGCTGACAACAGGACGGTACTTCAAGTCAAACACATTGCATGACATTATACAGCATTGGCAAGGGTGCCCTTTCTGGCAGGATGCAGGAGGTTGCCACCATGCGTGTTCCCATCTCAAGTGGTGTTCAGATTTACCTGTACCAATAATAGATATGCACTGCACAGTAGTCAGTGAGTGGATTTTGCTCTCCTGTTGAGCAACTCTTCACTGAAAGAAATAGTGTTAACATTCCTCAAATGGTTTAGTTTTGCAAAAATTAAGCACATCTGAGCCAAATTTGAGCTGAATGCATCCTGCCCCAACCGTTTTCAGAGACAGCCATGATTTTTATGGGTTCTGTATTTTTATAACCCCTTACTCTTGTTTCTGATTCTACATGTAACCTGGGACCATGGCATTTGGCTTCTTTTGTTGCAAACATGAGTATCTCAGCAGAAGCATTACAGTTCCACATAATCGTTGGTGTGAGAACAGGGGGGATGTAAAAAGGCTTAAATTGAAATTTAAATCTGAAAAGACCAGATATTGTTTCATGGGTTACTTTTTACCATATAGAGCTTCTTCTTTCTGCTTTACCCTCCCTAGTTACCTTCCTCAGTGCCATTTCTCCTCAGACACAGGGCTTGCTGTAGGGTCCTGTGAGACATCTGATCTTAACTCAAGGCAATGCCTACTCCCAAGCACACACCTCAGGCTTTAACTGCAATTTGGAACAGAGGTAATGGAGAAATAATCTCGTGCACCAAAAGAACATTTAAGTCAGGATGCAAGTCAACTAATTCTGCCATATGCTTTACTATTCCTTATTTTCCCTTGAAGCTTCTTTCCTTCATCTTACTAAACTGTTCAGTTAGAGTCCAGCAAGGCCAACTTCTCTTTGCTTTGCTTTATACAGCTGCAGTAGCATTAAGAGAGAGGGACAGACTTGGAGCCTGTCTTTATTACAGGGTGACATTCAGAAAACCCTTTTTGCTGCTCAAAGCCTGGTGGCAACCAACATGTTGAGGAGGCTAAAAACTACTGTGATTCTCTTATGCCCACAGGTAGCCTTTATTGTTTGGTGGAGGGAGGTGGTGCTGACTTCTCCTGGGGGAGTGACTCTGAAGTGTTTAAACGTACTTTTTAAGAAAGCTGCATGCTGAAATGCACACAGAAAAAGACTTCTCTCCTGCTTCCCTGTGTGATCATATCGGCTGTAAGAGAGTAGTTTTAAACGTACTTTTTAAGAAAGCTGCATGCTGAAATGTACACAGAAAAAGACTTCTCTCCTGCTTCCCTGTGTGATCATATCGGCGAGAGTAGTTAATGCTCTCTTTGAAAACATTAGAGAAGTATAAACGGAGTGGCTGTGGCAGGAAGTTCATTTTTTGATGGCTGTTTCTACAAGTATCAGGTTGTGGGCTGTGATTACTTGCTCCTTGTCTCCTTTGGTATATGCAAACTGTGCCTTAAGGGTGCCACAGCATGTGACCGGACAGCCTCAGGAAGGGAAGCTTAAACGGATATGAAGTGTAGCAGTAAGCCTTTAAGCTAAGCTAAAGGGATAACACACCTAAGGACAGCAACCCTGCTGCTCCCACCCGATTTCTGCCAAGATGATGCATGTAAACCCTTCATGGTCTCTTTGACATCTTCCTGGTCTTTACTGACAGAGATCTCCTAAGCCTTCTGCTCTCTTATCCTCCCTGTGCCTGAAACATTCATGGGTCTCTTGCTAGGGATGTGCAACTTCTCAGGTGCTGCTCCCTCCCATTTGGTAGTTCCTTCTAGAGTGATCACTAGCAAAATAGATAAATAATCCAGAGTCATTTGGACTTACAGTTAGCACTTGTGAGTATGGCACTGGCAGCTAATAAATCACAGCAGCTCTGATGAGTGTCTGATTCTTCCTATGTTCTGCAGGTACCTGCACCAAAACAGGGTCTGGCTCTTAGTTTGCCCCTGCTCATAGTGCCCACGCTGTGCTGGCTTACTTGAGAGATGAATGCCAAGCAGCCAAAGTGACTGGCAGTGTAGGGATGGCCTCTCAGGAAAATTTGAGGTTGCTCTGCATTTTCCGTCAAAGAAGCAAAAGTTTTCTTTGGCCACAAGGTTAATACCACTGGCCAGTGGGAGGGAGGAAGTAGCACAACCACCTTCCTGACACCTTTCCTCTCTCATGGCTATGAAATGTCTCATAAAATGCAGAAGGAATTGCTACAACAACAGGTGACAAAAAGGAGTTTGTCTGCTTCTGTCTCTTGTTGGCTCAGAAGAGTTGTGTGGCCCAGAACACCTTCATTCTCCTTCAAAGTAGAAAACTGTGTACAGCTGAGCTGCACCTGAGCCTTAAACCTATTATAATGAGACATATGAGGAGCCCCTCAGGGACCTGGGGTTGTTGAATCTGGAGAAGAGAGAGCAGAGGAGAGACTCCTCACTTTCTACAGTTACCTGAAAGGAGCTTGCTGTGAGAATGGTATAGGACTCTTTTCAATGACAAATGATAGGACACAAGAAAATTACTCCAGTTTGTGCCAAGGGAGGTTTAGATTATATATGAGGAAAAATTTCTTAGTTTAAAAGATAATTAGGCTTTGGAATGGGCTGCCCAGGGGAGTGGTGGGGTTGTCATCTGTGGAGGTATTTAGGACCTGTGTTGATGTGGTGCTTAAGGACATGGTTTAGTGGTGGACTTACTTGGTAGTGTTAAGTGATGGCTGGATTTCATGATTTTATATGCCCTTAAAAAAAAAATATGATTCTATGAAAAGGTCCATCTTATTCTCTGACATCTGCTTTTTTCCCCGTTTGGTAGCATTGCTGTGATTTTAGTTTAATAATGCATGTCTTTTATAACTGAGGCTATGGAACTTGCATTCATTACAGCAGCATCTTACTTTTCAAGCTAGGTTTGGGTGAGCCTCCTGTATGTCACAGGTAACCTGACCTTTGTAAATGGAGTGCTCCCACATGAATGGGCATGTGGTCATGAAGACTTGGGAAGGCATGACTTGCAAGCTGGCAGTGCTAGCCCTATGTTTGTTCTGTAGCTTCCTACCTACCTAGTGAGCTTGTTCTCAAGTCTTTTTGGCTGCTGTTCTGAACTAGAGGGTCACGGTCAGGAAATATTGGTCTGGGTCAACATGGTAAACAGAAACATTCTCTGCCTGATGGCTTTCACATGGCTCCTTCAAATTCATGTTTTATGCAGGGCACACTTACTATGGGCTTAAAGCCAGCTTTCAGCCCACAGTCCCGTTCCCTATAGTGGCATATTCTCATGGTGATTAATACCATGATCACCCTTGCTGCTTTAATAAAGCTCAAACGTGTGAGTAGACAGACTGCTTCTCCCTGCTGACAAATGAGAATTGAAGGTACAGCACTATGAATCTTACAATGATCTTTGATCAGGTCTTAAAATATTCTTCTGCTACTACCATCCAGCATAGCTAAAGCAGTAATTTGAATGCTGCCACGATGCTTGAGATGCTCTTGGCTAGGCAGCAGGGGACATACGTTTGAAAGGTAGTAATTAATCAACTGCTAGCAAAGTCATCCTTTACTCTGCATGGTGAAATGGAAAAAAAGCTTACAACTTGCCTTTCAAACCTGGATGTTTTGGTGTCACAAAGACACAAATCGCTTATTTACAGTCTGAGCGTTCTCGGTCTCACGCCAAACACGAGGTAAGGCTGCCTTCTCCTCCTGCTCTCCGCCGTTTCAGTCCGTAGCACGGAGCTGCTGCGGGCAGTGCGCGCCACTCTCCCGGCCCCGCGGAGCGCCGGCGGCACGCTGCTGCTCGCTGCTTGCTTCCAGCGCCCGCTAGATGACGCATGTGATTTTAACAGGAGCTTGCAGCCCTGGGAGTGGAAGATTTCAAAGACTGGTTCCTCGTTTTCCGCAGCTTGTATACGGGTGAGCATATGTGTGTGGTGCAAAGCGGCCTCGAGAATAGGGAAGACTGAAACACATCTTCGTCGCTGTGTATTTGTGAGGACTGTGAGGCTGGAGAGATGTGTTTTGTACTTCCAGATACTGTCTTACCTGGTTCATGGTGCACTAAGTAGATTGCAGAGAGATGTAGTTAAATAACTTCACCATTTCACCAAGAAGAGGAAACACTTTGACACAAGTTTGATGATGCTGACATGTACAACCCATGACCTAATGGAGGAAGGAGAAGAATATCAAAAAACAGCTACAACGTTGGCAGACAGGTACATCTCCCCATGCTGTAATGCACATCTCACAGAAGTATGCAGGAACAATTTGAATGGAGAATGAAGGTCTCCGTCGGTGAAGTCCTCTAGCCAGTGATATGCCTCAGGACGGCATGCAGCAAAGTTAAGTCAGTGCCTTATTTACAGCATAACAAAGGACACTCCACCTGCCTGCCTCTGCTGGTTTCACATACTCATGTCTATAAATCAAGATATGATTTTATTTAAAAAATACACAGCATAGTTAAGACTAACAGTAAATAAAGGTCATTAAACTAGATTGACTGGCCATTTATGTCTAGGTATGCTAAGTTCATTTATTTAAATAATCTTGATTGTTTTATAACAGGTAAATAAAATTTCCTCTTCTGGGTGCAGGTGTGGGAGGAGGTTTTATTTGGTTGTTTGGATTCTGAAAGTAACATTCTGACTGTGGGTGGCGAAAATGAGAAAATTAAAGATGTCATACAACAACATGCTTTCTGTACCTGGGCAATACAATCTTCATTTCATCCTTCCCCTAATTTTCTTCTTTGATTCTAGAACTATTGAGTTGAGTCTTACCTTCCTTGATTTCACTGCAATCATACTGAGACCTCCAGAGATTCCAGTTAGAACTCTTGTTGACCACTGATCAAAGGAGCAACTGTGCTGAATTGTTACCAAGGATGCCTTTTCCTCTGGATACGTGTGAGTCATTCTGAAAATGCCTAGAGAGTTTTAAATAACCTCATTAAACCTTGTTTCACCTTCTTTGCTACCAGTTATTGCTGCTAACTGCCACTTCCACAGATGTTTATAGCCTCTTCTGTACAGTACAAAACATTTTAATGTGAAAGAAATAACATGCAGGCAAATGGCCCTGCAACCTGTCCAAAAGGGAAAGAGTTTAGGCCCTCCTTGTGCCCGAGGAAGAAGCAAGGATGGGTATATCTAATATTTTTCCCTCTCACAAATGTATCTGTGCAGCCCAGGTCCTGTATTGCTCTGTACTTTTGGATGCAATACAATTGTGTCACAGTGTAGACTTGCTTCCATCTTCAGATCTGTCTGAGATCTTCCCTTCCCTTTCTCCTGGTGGTACCTGCTTTTCTCTGTAGAAAAGCCTCAGTAGAAAGGCGGGAACTGTCTGAAGCACAGTCTGAATTGCATTTTCTTCTCCTTAGTCTGAGAGAAAATGGACAGAAATGAGTGTGATGTTCCAGCAGCCTCTCTTCATGTTCATTGTCCTGGGATGTGATGTGGGCAAAGTAGCATTCTGATCTGCAGTTGTTAAAACATGACGGCTGGTGCACAGTGTGCTTTCTTTGATTAAGAAAGGCTTAAACCAAGCTTGCAAGACATCCAGACAGCTCTTCTTCACAGGCTGTGGTGTGATTCAAGTTGTTTTATTGCAGAAAACGGAACTTCTCTGAGATCAGAATCAGGTCCAAGGTGAAAGGACAGTGAGCTCTTGTCAACAATTCTTTGCCAAGTCCATACAGAAAGCATTTCTGCCACAGGGCAGCATCAGAACAGCTTATTTGTTATCTCCTTCTTCCCTTCTGAGGCAGTCTAATGATTTATGCTGTGTTTGTAGTGTAAGTTTCTGTAAGAAACATATTCTGTTTGCGGCACATCAGACTTGTAAATCCCAAATTCATAATCCCAGCAAGTGAATTCTAGAGGCTGTCTTAGAAACAGTGGTTTTGAGACCTTGTACTTGGATCTTCCTCAGCCCGCCTTCCAGATCATGTCCATAAAACCTCTCCCACGATAAGCTTCTTGCTGTCCGTTTGTTTTCATCACATTAATGGTTATCCTTTCATTGAACTGAGAAGAAGAGGAAGAATGTATTCACTGATTCTAATCTGTGCTGAACATATTTTCATAAGTTTAGGCACCTTGAAGTCAGTAGGAATATTTGCATCAAAGTTTTTGATATAGGCAAAAAACACAGACAAGGGCAAATAAGTGTGTGTGGGGGGGTGGCGGCTGTGGTTGTTGCTTATCAGCTGTCTTCTGTAGTGTCACTCATTCACAAACCTTTTAAAGAAAGATGCTTTAAAAATATTCATTTGATGGGACATTTCAGCCATAGTCCTTTCAATATTTGGGAATAAAAAATGTTATTTAGAAGAGAAGTTTAAAAACTACACTCAAATGCACAGTAACTGTTGATCTACTTGGATGGAGCACATCACCACCACATCTAGTTTTGCAAAGAAAGGCTCTGTCACATTATCAAGGCACAAGACCCTACCTGTGCTTCTCAAAGAGAAACCTTCCTAGTGTTTACACAGGTGGGCTATGCAAGGGGTGTGAAGACTGTTGGCAGCTGTGCAAAAGGCTCAAGTGAAAGTGTGAGAACAAGTACATTTTCAGGGGTGAACTATTTAAGATATGCATTTTTTAAAGTGCAGTGAATTAAATTCCATGCTCGCAAAAGGCAAATATAAGGTCAGAAACTGCAGTCATAGCCTGAATACAGCTCAGGGTGGCTCTTTAAACCTTCTCACAGTAGCAGCAGCTGCCGTACCTGGAAAAATTACTTGGGGATGCTGAAAGCTTAGCTCACCTTCTCTCCCTTTGCAGACTTTGCTCTCCCCTCTGAGGCTGCTGCTTATGTGATGGTCTGAACAACTGGTTTGTAATGGGAACATTCCAGAGGAATTTGAATTACAGACTTAGACATGGATGGGCTGCATCCCCTCCAGATCCTATGAGAGCTGGAGTGGTAGGAACTGAATTTTGAGGGATCTCTCTCCAAAGAGAAAGAAGAGCAATGTGGATGGAGGGAGGCAGGGAGGGAAGTTATGGACACCTCAAGGTTCCCAGTCTGCAGGGGCTGGTGTGGGCAGGAAAGACAGCAGAAGAGACATCGTCATTGTATCCCAGAGGGAGCAGAAGTGAAACTGCTCCAAGGCCAGAGGTAGGCACAGGAAGGTTTACAATCAGTGCTACCTCAGGTTAGGGCTTTCCTGAGGGGGGGCAGGCAGACCAAAGTTTGGCTGAAGAGAAATGGGTTGAAATGGAAATTTGTTGCTGAGTGTGGGGATTTAAATTCTGGGACCTTTCTGGAGTCATGTGTGCTAGCTTTTCACTCTTGTAAATGCTCTAGTTCTTCATCACTCTTCAACACAGACTGGTGTACAATGAACATTGCCTCTGCTGGGGAGCCTTGGGGCTGATATTCATTGCTTCATATGGGAGGAACTTCTCAGACGTAGCATGTGGGATTTTTTCATGGGTTGAGCCTCCAATGGCACACTGATTGCTGCCATCTGTGCATCTCATCTAGGCTGAGCTCAGATATGCCAAAACACGGATGGGATCTGGAGAGAGGCACTTATCCTTGATAACTCAGTAGTGGATCCCTGCAGCTTGCTGTTCCTGTCCAGGAAGGGGGGCCCTACTCCACCTCAGAAATGAGCAGTGGTACAGTGTGCTGCCCTGCCATGGGCTGAATACACTGCACGAGTTCTGCTCATCTCTGAGCTCTCCAGCTGAAATAAACCTGCTGAGCAAGGAAGCTTAAGTGAGCTGGCCAAAGCCACAATAGCAATCACTCTTATGGTCCTGGCTTATGTCTGAGGATTTTCTGGCTTCCAGACAGGCTATGGCTAGGAAGAAGCAATTTGCACATGGTTGGCCATATATTATCATACTCTACTCCTCTGAGGGTGGGCATGTGGAACAGCAGCAATTAGAATTTGTGACCCTCTCCACCACATTTGCAATTCAATTTCTGTACCAATTGCAGCTCAAACTCAAACTCAAACTCAAACTCAAAAAAAAAAAAAACAACCTCAATAACCCACCAACCAAACAAAAAACTGCAAACTTCCACCTTTTGCCTTTTCACCAGCTGTGCAGGGAGCATCCTGAGCGGGGAGATGCTGAGGTGTTTTTGCTTGAGAAGGACACTAAAAGAGCTTACCTTCCTGCTGCAGTGACCCAATTTCTGTCCATTCCATGTGCCCAGCATCTCACTGTGCCTGTGGGGTGCCTTCTCATGAAACTTTGTTTGCTGCCCCATCCTGCGAGAGGAGCCATGGGCTCAGGCTGCTCAGTGTCAGGGCCCTCATTGTGCCAATTCTGCTACCTTTATAGGCCCTGCTACTTAAGCTAACAAAAAGTTTGTAAGGGAATAGGATATGAAACACGTAAATAAAAGTATCAAGTATCCCTAAAACATGTGTGGATTAAGCTGGTGAAAAGGTGAAATTTCTCTTCCCTGTGAGTTAATGTCTATTTTTCTTGGAAACTATACTTTGAGGACTGCCCCCTTCTACTAAAGTGATAAAAGATACGTTTTCTTATCTGAATGCATTGACAGTTTAAAAGGCTCCCTTTGTTGTATCTAAACCTGTATGTCAACAATTATACCTCTTATACAATTTCCCTCATATTTACTTAATATAACTGTACGTTGTGTTGATATAAAACTAGACAGCAGACTTTTAAATTCTCAGTACTTTTGCAGGATGAAAATCTTTACAATGCCAGACTAATCTTTCCTGACTGACAGCACATTGGCATGGCATGACAATTTAAATCCACATTGGAATATGTTAATCCATCACCTGGAGTTATGATACTTTTTTTTCCCCTCTTTTTTCTTACTTTTGGCTTCTAGATGCTGTAACTTTTGTTTAAAATGGAGTGTTTTTAAAGGTTAGATGTCTCACTTCTAATTATCTGAAAAGTGTTTTGAAATTGTTCTTAGATATCAGGAAGGCATTTGCAAATGAGATAATAAGAAATACCTTTTGAACATATAACTTTTATTTTTCTAGCTTTTATTAAGTAACTTACTGTGTTAATTTACCCTGTGAGTTTGAAAATTCTGTTCTGTGTCTGTAAGGAAGAAAAATTTGTTACCTTGTGCTACTTATAGAAAATACGCTTTTTCAGAAAAGGATTAGCAGTATTCAGTGCAAAATGTTCTGATGTGAAAAGAAGAACTAAACTGAAATTCCTCCAAAATCAGTGTTGCAGCAGTAGCCATCAGTGGACAGCTACGTAAGTTTGGAATTCTCCAAGTCTGTCCTTGGGAATCTGGATCCCAGCGCTGAGACTCTTGTGACCTGTGCTGGTGTCAGACTTCACTGAAGGGCCGTCTTACCTGCTGTTCTCCAAGAGAACTAGTTCAAGGTCCTGGGAAAGGAACAGGCATACTAAGGCCTTTACATTTGCCCAGGACAGAGTGAAGACAGGAGTTCACTTTCTCCTCTTCCTTCACTATGAAGGTCTACAGTTCAACACTGGTACTAGCTTTCAAGAAGCATGTCAGCTAAAATCATCACTAAGCAGGCTTTTGCCCTGGAATGGACCATTCATGGTCTTACAGTTAGAGAAGAATGTGTTCTGAAAACACTTACAAGGGAAAATATTATATAACTGTCAACAATGGTGAATAATGAAAGCAAAATAAAAGGGATATCTAAACCCTTTATTTACTTTACAACAGTAAAAAGGAAGAAAGAGGAAAAAAAAGAATTTGTAATACATCTATTCAGGAGAGGCTATTAGGTAAGTTTCCATGCTACGAACTGTCTTGAGATGAAGTCAGTGCGTTATCAGGCTTTGTTTTGACTGTAGACAATATGAACTTTCCTCAACAATGTAATCACAGAAAACGATTTGTGTGTGTCACTTTTGCTCACACATTTTCAGGGGTAATGAGTTCCTGCTGGAATAGTCTGTACTACAATTTCTGCTACCATTGTTGACTGAAAACAAACCAAAGAGAAGTTAAAATCATGCTTTCTGCAGTCAACTTGGAAAAACACTCTCAAAAGCTGCTAATCTGAGCTTTGAAAGTCCAGTTAAAGCCTATATTTGAACAGAACTGCAGCTAGGAAAACCTGCCTGAGCATTTGCCAAACTTCAGAATGGTAGTTTCCAACCCTTACGTGGCTGGCTCTTGTAACTGGATAATGAACTTGGTACAGTTCAATGGCTTTAATAATTCTACAGTAGGCATTCTTGCTTCTGGTTTAAGATGTTCTAGGTACTGAGCTTGGATATAGATAGCCCAGGGAAGCCAATTAGCCAAGTGAAAACACAAGCTATAATTGTTAGATGTTTGGTATTTAAGAAGAGAATGAATTCTAGTTAGGTGGACAAAAGAGATAAAAGTTCTTGCTTTCTCACTGGTAATATACCTGAAAAGATGCAGGAGGTAGCATGTACAATCATTTGGAAGAAAAAGGTGCAGAGAGGAAGAGAAGAGAGAGCAGAGATGACTTAATATGATTTCAGGTGTTAAAATAAATCATATGACAATAAAATGGAACAAGGAGTGACATGCAGGCATCACAGCTGCAGACTGGAAGGACCTTGCAAGGCCATTGAGACCCACCCCTGAAAAGTCACAGCTGTGATTTAGGGCACATCAGACATGCAGCCAGAGGTTAATTAGCTGGCATATTTCTGCAGCCATGCTAAGAAATCACTGTCTGTTGAATTTAGCAGTGCTCACTGTTGCAACAGCAACCTGAACAACCTTGGTGTTCCTGGTGTGTCAGCGTTGGAGAGTATTTAACAGGCCATTCATTACAGCAGGGGATTAGTGTGGGATGAAAAATGTATCATTTCAATTCTTCCCTCCTGGCAGCAAGGGGCTGATGCCATGGCATGTTAAACATGTTTATTCAAGCAAACTCTATTCCCTTTTTTTTTTTTTTTTTTTGGCTGAGTAAATGCAAGTTCACATTTGCGATATACAAACATACATAATGTTCAAAAAGAAATAGGTATAGTTGACTGCATTTGAATGACTGTTCAACACAGTGGTGAAAGCACACAAAGCTGTGGCAAAGGTCTTACAGGTAACAGGTTTTCAGTAGCCATTCTTGAGCTTTTCTTCCCAGCTGCTCCTGTTATACAGTCAGTGGCATTTACATTAGCAATCAGCAAAGTGACCACCCAGCTAAAATCTTTTTCAGCTGGGAGTGTCCAAACAGTGCACCTAAAAGTGCAATTCAGAGGGAGCCTTGACTTGCTGTGAAGTTTTTCATTACTCATTTCAAAGGAGATGAAAAGCTTGTTTTGAGGGTAGGAGATAATGTGACCTCTGTGCATGCCGCACAAAAGCAGGCTGGTGGTTAATTTAGGTCAAACTTTAAACAATTCACTCTGTCCATAATAAAGTACAGACTGTTCCTGGTCTGTCAATGACAGCTTTTTTTTGCTATCCTCCTTTTACTCTTGCTCTGTTCAGGCTAACATTGTACAGTTTCAGAGTGGTATAGTGCTGGGTTTTGTCCCAGTAAAGCAGTACTTATTTATACCTAGCTCAGACTTGGACCTAGAAACACCTCAGATAGAACATACGTTTTCTTTAAGTAGTGTTAATATAATATTATAGACTCTTTGATGAATAATTAATACCAAAAGCTACGTAACTTGAAGACTTTTTAAACACCACCTCTAATCAACAAAATTATAGGAAACATGGAGCTCTGGGATATATTCAGAATGGCTCTTATGATGAAACATTGGTGTTGAGATGGCTGAGAGTGTAAGCTATGTTGTGGGCTTTTGTCACCAGAATTGCATTGCTTCTCCTTTTATTTTAAAACTGGGGAAAAAAAATATCTGTCCATGTTTGCTGATGAGAAGGAAGGGCTATGGTATTGAATGAATTTTGTGGAGTCACCTCATTGGAAATCCTCAGAAGCCACCAGGACATGGTCCCGGGCACATTGCTCTGGGCATCCCTGCTTGAGTAGGGATTGGAGCAGATGGACCCAGAAATCCCTCCCTGCCAACCTCAGCCATTCTGTGATTCTCTGTGAACTTTTTGTGCATGCAGATATTAAGACCCTGAAACTCCCATAAGAATTTAGAACACCCAGAGCTGCAGACTTGAGACCTGATCTCAAACAAAGCATACTTGTGGGAGAAGTTACAACAGTCCACAGTATAGCAGGGAGAATATGGATAACAGTGTACTAAAATTTTTAGGACTCACTGGACTAATGAGCTCCACCAATACATCTCCCTGGAACTTTTGCCAAGCTTTGGCTCAGCTATGTTGGAGTGACAGCCTTCCAGCAGAGGGGTGAGCAGGGCGGCTGATGCCCTGAACATCTGCCCCACAGACACGTGAGGTGGTATGCTGCAGGAGAAGGCCTGATGCCAGGGACTGTGGTCAGTGGGCGTGGTAATCTCTGCCCTTCTCTATTTGCTGGGCTTGGTGCTCTGTTCTGAGTGATGACTCAAGGGAAAAAGAACAGGAGGGAAAGGCCAAGGTGAGCTGCAGGACTGTAGGAAAACTACAAAGTATGAATATCTGTGGTGAGGAAAGATGGAGCAAAGAAGAGGTAAGGCAGGGAAGCCTGAGGAGCTGTGTGGCTTAGACAACAGGAGCTGTGGTCTCCCACACGCAGGTTTGGGGCCAAACCTTGCCAGGAACACTCCTGGTCATCCCTTCATCCTCAAAATGTGAAACAGAAACCGGGCAATCTCCAGCAGCACTCAGGAGATCCACTTCCTATCACTGGTTTCCTGACTGGAAGGGAGAGGTAAATGGTAAACTGAAGGAAAATAATGACTTTCCTGGCTTGGCCTTCATCCTCCCAGTGTTCCTGTATAATAATCACTGGAAGCAGATCAAGAGCCAACACAGACTATACAGATGAAAGCCAAACCTCATCCTTCATCATGGGTTATGCTCCTAAAAGGGAGACTTGCCAGCAACTGCATGGGTCCTGTAGCAATGTCCTCATGGCTACCTATCAGGACTGAAAAGTACATAGGTATAATGATGAAGGACATTGGCAATAACTGCTAAGATATCTCTTCAAAGAAATATTAATTTTCTTCTTTTCTGGTTTCTCCATAGCCCTAAAATTAACTGGATTTCTTTTCATTTCCATGTAGACTCTCTTTCATTGTGCCAAAAACCTCAGTTTCTCACAAAAAGCAAGGCCTGACCAAACTTGCCTTAAGTAGAGCTCTGACTCACTTCTACTGTGCTCCTTCCACTTTGGCGAGAGCCTTTGCAACCTTCATGCACCCTGGAGGTGTGAAAAGAATGGGTGAGGTGTTTGATGTGGGAGACAGTTTCCTAGTATGCAACCAGGATGTGAGGAGTAGGTATGTTTAAGGAAGACCAGAGAGATGGAAGTGATACACTAAAAGTGATACTTGTGTGCTGAATTTCTTTCTAAACTAATAAATTGTGTAACTGTTTCTATTGTTACTGTTTAAATATTTGAATTGTTCCAGGGTTTTTGATGTTCAGACATTGAGTAGGAACAGCAGAGGACAGGAAATAGCATTATCAAATGCATTTCTCTGACTTCGATGCTGTGACAGAAAAGCTCACGAATGATCTATAATCCATTGAACCTTTTCCAATACCTGTAATTTTTAACGGCAATGAAGTGTACTTCATGGGCTTCAAAATGAAAATAGCTCAAAAGGAAACTCTTTGATTTGGATGAGAAAGAAAGTCTTAATTCCACAGGGAGTCTCAATAAACTGAGGTGAGACAATTCAGAGAGAAGACTGTACAACTGAATTTCAGTTTTTCTCTGAAGTATTGACTTCTTTCATTCTGGAATAGCTTAACTTTTAGAACAGTGATATAATAAAGGTACAAAGTCATACCTTTACAAAATATCTTTCCCTATGAAGCTCCTGAAAAGAAATATGATACTGAATATTTTATAATTCAATATTAATATTCAACATTTATCTTACAGAAGTCACATTCAGATAAATCAGCCATATATTATATAGTCTCCATGGAAGAAGAGAAGTTCATAGTGACAAAGAGTTCCCTTCTGGCAACTGATTAAGTCATTCCATTTTAAAAGATTTCTAGGTCTTGGCTCTGGACACGATGTAATAAAAGCTAGTCACCTAACTTTTTTTTTTTTCCCCTCTCCATTGCACTGAAGCAGAACTTTGTCAATGAATGAGTTTGCATCATTAGCACTGGTGTTTGGTTTCCTGAAACTCAACAGAAAAGAATGCTGCTGATGGGAGAACGGGGAATGAGGGGTGAAGGCAAGAGAGAGTTTTTAGATAATTTGAAATATAAATGTAAACAAGAAAAGAGCAAGCGTACTCCATATGGCAGAAACATGTGTTTATGTTCCTGTTCAATCAACTGGTTGATGATTGTCTCTTTATTTATCCAATTAGGCACATGACAGAGAGTCATGTAAGCTTTAGCTGATGGCATGTGTTTTGCACTTGTTTAGTTTGCTTTTCAGTATATTATGCAGTCCTGTGTATGCTGGTGAAAAACTTCCCTAATGTTCATAATAAGATGCTTTCTAGAGTGTCCCTCTCAAAGGCTGACATTTCTTGCCTGCATAAATCTCCTTCGCTCATATAAAGAGACAGCAATTTATCCCATTCTGTCTCCCATCAAAAACTGAACTTTGAAACTGCTCCTCAGCTATTATTAGCAGTGCTTACTTATCCAGGCAGTCAGGCCATTAAGTGCTCCTCTTTTAGCCACTATTTCAGTTTTGGTGTTTCACTTGTGAGCGATTATAGCAGGATGTGACCCAAGTAAAAGTTCAAAAGGTTACCTCCCATCAGCTGAGATGTTGCAATATATATGGGCATGCTCTTAGTTTGCCTCAGCTGCAATCTAATTTGACATAATCTAAACTTTCATTGTTTCTTGTGATTTGACATTTCACTGCAGGCAGCATCCTCCTGAGATCCTTCACTCCTTTGACCTCACCTAGCAGTACAGCAGTGAAAGCCAGGAAGCAAGCACTTTCAATTCTCCGTGATTTCTTCCTTTTCCCATTTGGGGATACACAATTAGAGTTTTAAGCATTAATTACCAAGATGAGTTTTTAAGATGGGCAGGTGCTACCATGCATTACATGTATGGACTAGGTAAGCAGATGACAGATATTACAAAGTGGTTTACATTGCTTCACTTATTTGCTGGGCAAACACTGTGAAAAGTCCCTTATACAATTATGTACTCAGCTGCTGAATTACTTGGCATTAGCCACACCAAACTTGCTTCTTTTTGTGTGAATTTTTCTTTCCCAGGGATATCCTGCTCATCAAATTTTATTGGCACCTGTGTAAGTGTAGAGAAAACTGTATATGTAAATATTTGCCGAAACTGAATTTTCAATATGCATAACCACTTATGTCAGTTGTATGTTTTGGATCACTCAACTTTTAAGTGTCAGAGCCTCAGGAGTGCCTGCCTGGCACCCTCTGTGGTTCAAGGGAAGGCAGTACTTGCAAAAGCAGCTCACAGTCAATCTTTCAGCTCCTTGATGCTTAGACTACTGAATGCCAATATGATCTTGAAGAGGAAAACGAACATCTGATTATTGGCTCCTCCAGTCACCTTGTGTCTGAAATTCTGGGTTTTTGGGTTGCAGTCAAAATACTAAGAAAAAGCACAAGGGAACTCCTTGAACTTATCACAACTCTTGTGAGACTCCAGCTTTGGCACTTGGAAAAATTTATCCTGCTACCTGTGCTTTTCTCCTTTGAAGCTTGTCAGGCAGCAAAGTGAGATCCTTATTTTCCAGGGTAAATATTGTTGGGTGATAAAATTTAAATAACGTCACTTGCCTTCCAGAACATTAACGTTATGAACAGTTTTTCCAAGACAGGATTTTGGTGGGAAGATTTTTGAGTATTACTTTAAAAGCATTACATGTTCTAGAGTCCTGTGATGGCGTTTAACTGAAAGCGTACAAATGACAGCCTTTCAGAATGATTAAAGTAAGACACAATGCAAGTCTTTTGTTTGGGAAAGGGTTATTATGTTTTGGTTTTGAAAACTCTTTCGTGTCCCATTTTTTTTTTGGTTATGATAGAATTGCTGTATTGCTTCATCTACAAAAGCTACTGATATTGTAACTAACATTAAGAGTATCAGTTTGGACTTGCTCTGCAGTAATTGATTTACATTCTTGGGCGAGAAAACACAGTGAGTAGTGTCTGAAGATAATTATGACCAATTGCACCTGTGCTCCTCAGAGCAAACAGTACCAAAATCTCAACTCAGCATAATTCTACTCCCAGTTTCACTTGAAAAGAATAAACCAATGAACAGCTCCATGGAAAGAATTTTGTTTTTTAGAGGAAATCAACATTTTTCATACACTCTTCCGCAGCTTAGAGAAATATGTGAGCCAAGAAACTAAAGAGCCCTGGTGTGGCATATATCTTGAGCTACGGTTTGATTTGTCTACTATGTTCATGCACCAGTGGCTCAGAGGAACCTTTGGAAGTGTGACAGGACCAGTCATTACCGTGTGAAATCTATCATGTTGAAACAATGAAGACATACTAAGAGGTAATTTTTCCTTCTTTTTTTCCGTCTTTTTGGTCAAATTACAAGGCAACTCACCCTGTTACTTAAGCTAAATTAGTATCTTCAGATACGATTTGGGATTCCACGGTGAATAACTAGTGTGGTTAATTTTTTTTTAAGGAACTTTTGCCTGATTCAGACTGTAGTTTATTTTTATTTGCATATAAATACAAAATCCATTGTGTATTAAGATGACATTGAAAAATTCTGTTGATATATTTCCCAGGCAAAATGCATTTGCTATGAAACTGAAATCTTCTTCAAAATATTTGTTCACTTAGAGAAAGTAAACATCTTTCCCCCACAAAACCATTTTTTTTCTGCATTTTTGGTGCCTAGGCAAGTGTCTGTTTAAAAAATGTGAATAATAATTTAAAAAGAAATATAAGTGATTTTTATATGTATTTTTTGTATGGGAAAAATACAGTTTTCTGAACAGCTGTCCTCCATACAGATCTACCATAATAAATCAGTATTTGTCAGTAATAAAAGAAAAAAATATATCAGATATCAAACATCTTTCAGTTTCAGGCTTCCAAAGGCTTATTATAAACAACAGCAAGTAAAAATATATGCCAAAATGTATTAAAATACCTAAGGGCCCTTCTTAAGTGAAAAGTAAAACCTAAGCTTTTTTCTGCAGATTGGGTTTCAGTTGCAGCCAAGACAAACTCATAAAAGCTCTGTCTGGCTATTCTGGGCAAACCCTCAGGTTGTGCTCCTGATCTGGGGCAGTCACCCCAGAGATCGTACTCCTCAGTCTGGGGGGAGCAACTGGGACATTTCAATGGACGTTCATGCAGAATCAGGAAGCAGAGGATGGATTCAGCCAGCCAAGCTTTCTGGGAAAGTTGTTGCATTTTTTCAGTTGGGTATTGCCATTTGTTTCAAGTTTCAGAAAATATCAAGATGTTTTTGAGGTTTTTTTACTTCTTATGGTGTCTTTCTGAGCTAGTCCTACATTTCCTCTGGCACATTAAGTACACAGGTGAATCACAGGGATTTTATGCTGGCTGTACATAGTAGAAGATATATATATAAAAACCATGAGCTCAGCTTTTCCAGCCAAAAATAAGGTAAAGATTACAGCCACCATTGTAGATGGTGGAACTAATTAAAGTTAAAACCTCCTGTGTTTTTCCAAAATGAAATTTCAACAATATCTGTTCCGAGAAAGATACATTTTTGTTCTGAAATCTCTCTTAATTTGTTGATGGCTGCTGATTTTCCATTACAGTCCAGAGAGGAAGCAAGTGTCACATCACTGTTCTTGCCATTCAGTTTTGGATGTGAATGCTTTGCATTGCTATTGATAGCCTGGGCAGTGGTTGATATGGATAATGATAGTTCTTCAGGCTGGGTGAGGGCTGGCTTGGTCCTGTGAGGCAGGTCCAGATAAAGAGTTCAGATTTGCTGCCTAATGGTTCTTTCAAATATCCACTTAATGCTGTCTGTTTCCGAAGTGATGTTCCAGAAGCTGTTTTGCTGGAGTGTTTATGGAGTATAGAAAGGAAAGTAACAAAAGTTAGTATATCTTTCAATTTTATTTAAGCGACAACTTAAATGCAGCTAGTAGGTTGGCTTTCCTTTCATGGCTTGTTTCTCAAAACACGTAGGACTCAGTGTGCAAAGACATGCTCCTGTGATGAAAAGCAGTGTTGTGACTTGCTGTAGGAAAACCATTCAGCAACCTGGCATTATGTATTCCTTCCAGAAGTAATTCCTGTCAGAAGTGTAATACGATGGTGTCACCCTTGTGAGGAAATCTTGGTAGGACCTGGAAGGCAGAGCCCAGGAGAAGTGCCTTTGAGATCATTTCCCATAAACTCTATCTGAACCTTGTAAAATATTGGCCATTATGCATGCTGCAGTAGATAAATGTGACCTCCATTTATCTTTCATATTACAAATATTTTCTGTGATTTAAGGCCTTCATTGCTTCCGTTTGCTGTCAAGGAAGTGAAGGAATTAGGTTTCAGTAGCACTTCACAGAATGAACTTATCTTCAGTCATTGCTGTAAATATGTAGTGCTCATATTCTCATTGTACAAAATAAATCAGAATGTTCTGCCTGTGAGTTCACTCAAATCTCAACTTAAGTTATAACCACTGTCAATTTTCCCCTCATTAATAAACTTCTTATCTGCATTGCATTTTTAACACTTTTGACTGTTTCACAGCTATAGTTAATAAAGAAGTGTTGGAATAAAATCAAGGTCCACTGAGTATATTTTTAGTGTAGTATTTAGAACAGCAAGGATCCCATAAATAACAATAGCAGGAGTTGTAAAGTGCCTCACCACTGCGGTGCTTGAAGTCCTGAACAGAGGAATGAATGTGAGATTAGAGGTGTCAGTCATTGGCATATAATGATAAATAAACATGAGAAATGAGATTGTACGGAACTGAGGGAGAATGAAACAAAAAATAATAAAGAAAAAGCACAGAACAAGCATGCAGAAAAGAGCTTAAAGACAGGTATAGTCAAAGGAAGTCCACAAAGGTGAAAGAGATGAGAGGAGACAGAAGAAAAGCAGGGACATGCCAAAGAATCTACTGCAGCAGAAGCGAAGCTAGCTGCAACATTTCAGATGCTGTGGAAGTATGCAGATACACTCACTAGCTCTGGAGAGTGAGTCCAGAGCTTTGGTACCCCAGATTTGCTAGGATGTTGTCAAGAAATAATCTATTATAGTATCAGGGGCTCATTAGGTATACTTGGCTAATGTATTGGTTTTAGTAGTATCTGTGACTTCTAAAAAGTGAGGCTGATGTCAAAGGTGAGCACTGACATGTCTGGCTTCATGGCCCTGAGGTTACTTGCTCACTGTTTAAAAAAAACCCTTTAATTGCTTTTGAGTGCAGCATATCTTACTTGCTTGCAAACTTAGGCTTTGGACCCCTAAGCGGCTGGTAAGATGCCAGTGTGTAGCCTTGGTATCCTGAGGCTCCTGGTTTAACCCTTGCAGAGTGTTGTGTTGGTACAAAAGTGCGTGGGAGCTCTGTGGAAGGCTGCTGGGTCATACTTGCTGATAGGTAGAACAAACCAAAAGAGGAGGCAGCACCCAGGAGCTCTGGTGCTTGTACGTTGTTCTAAGAGCTGCTGACATGTGAACAGATGATGCCGTGATGGGACCTGTTATGGGGAAAGAGGAGATGAGCATTAGAGTTGCCTGCATATTTGAGATATATTCATGTTTGCTTACATTACAGGGGAGGAAGGGGAGAGGAAACATGGAGAGGAAGTGTCCCAGTACCTCTTTTCCAACTCCTTCTCTTCTTGCTTGAGTACATGCAACTCTGCTGAGGGTTTTACCACATCAGCTTTGCTGGTGTGATCATATCTTTCCTTCAGCACCCTGCCAACACCACACCATACAGATAGATTCATTTTTTTACCTCTGCTTTCATTTTTCAAATACCAAAAAAGTCACCTGGATGGATCCTTGTTCCTTCACCTGAGACAGCTCTAGTGCTGACACAAGAAGTCCTCACTGCACTGCGGCTCCCTCCCAATCCCAGCCAGGCTGGAAGTGCCACATCTGTGTCCCCTTATGTCACCAGCAGCACAAACCCTGGTGGAGGGCACCCAGACAGGAGATCCTGCCCCACCTCATTGGTCTCTGCCTTGGGAGGCACTGCTGTGCGTGAGTACAGAGCATGGGGTATTGGGCAACTGTCGTGGAGAGGGAGTGGTTGGAGAAAAATCACCTCAGAGAAAACTGCACCCTTACAACATTTCTGCAACAAAACCTTGAACCAGGACGTACATGGTGAATTGACTAATTTGAATGTAACTGGTTTAAGTGGATTTGGTTTCACCTCAAATTATTCAATCAACCCTCATCACAGTCCTTCATAGTATGTCCGCAGAGTTTATGGAAACACAAACTTAATTGCTTGGGTGTTTCCAGAACTTCTGTGGTATTTAATGTAAGATAACACATCAGGAAGTGTATTTGCAGCTGAAAATGTGTTCTTGTTTACACCCTCAGTTTATAGTACACAAATGTTATTTTTATAAAAAATTCTTCCTGGTCACTAGAGTAGCTGGCAGACCTCATCAGACTAAGTGCAACCTCTGCTTCTCAGCTCAGAGCCAGCACACTTCTAGGACTGCACCACCAATCACTATCTAAATACTCTCAGGAAAAGCAGCAGATTGTATTGTCTGGGGCTGCTGGTCTGACATTACCAGATGTCACAAATAAATGCCTATTAAAGAAAAATGTTGTCTTTAGCATTCAAAACAGAGAGACTTACTTGCTAGTAAGCATCAAAAAAAGCATGCAGAATGCTCTTGGCTTTAAAAGTAATGAATCTATGAGGATGGCATCTTTGATTCACTTCCCTAGGCAAACTGGGTCAGTGCTGCCATATGACCATGGTGTGTTTTTGTCTGTTTTAAGATGATACTATACCAGTCATGAAAGTGGACAGTCAAGGTCAGGCTGGACTGGGCTCTGAGCAACTTGATCTAGCTGTATGTGTTCCTGTTTGTTGCAGAGGATTCAGACTAGGTGACCTTTTAAGTGACCTTCCAGCTCAAATGATTCTGTGATTCTGTGGAGTGAGAGTGATGTGAAGTTCTGTAGTACAAATAACTCTGACCAAAAAATAATTGGGAAAAAAAAGAAAAAGATGGATGAGCTGAGCTGGGCAAAAAAGAAGATGAAGTAAGACACACTTTAGGCTGATCATTTATTCTGAAACCACTGGGACTTAAGACTGTCAAGAAGGAGAAGGAAGGACTACCTCAGAGGAGGGGTATGCTTGAAAAGTAAATGCAAAACTGGTATGACCCAATAATTGTTTCTCTACAGCCCTGTACAAGCAACACCTAGCTATTGGGCAGTATACATTAGCTGTAATTTTATCTGTGTCTTTTGTCCAGAAGCATTAGGCTCTTCTAATCTACAGAGTGATCATGAAATTTCTGTCAGTGGATATACACAAAATTCAGGTGGGCAAGACTGAGCAATGTGATTTCACTTCAAAACTCGAAGTCTCTGAGTAGGATATTGGACCTCAAACACCCAGTGGTTCTGTGCAACCTCAACTATTCTGTGTTTGTACACTGGACCTATATCCTTTCTTATGCAGAATTCCAGCAAGAATAAAACCCTCCACATAAATAGTGTAACCACAAAATAATCATAATTTATCTTCTCTCCTTATTGGTTAACATGACGTCTTTCTGCAGTCTCAAATCTTCAGGAACTGTGATAAAGTGCACTGAGAAACATGGACACATAACATTTCAGTGGCTGTGACTGGAGGAGGGTGTGCCATCTTCACATCCTTCCTCTTTCCCACAGCAGGGTAGGAGCTTCTGAGCAAGGTTTATAGTCTCCCCAGGTCTTCTACAACATTAGTGACAGGAGGTGCATGCAACTCAGTTGCTAACGTCAGATCTGAAGTCTCAATGGGTTGTTCCTCTCAATGGGTTGCACAAAGATTTCATGCCCTGGCAGAATCCTCCTGTTAATTGCAAAGCAAAACCAGTAGTTAGTAAGGAAATCTCAGACTCATTTGAAGGAGATGATATATTCGTACTTAGAAGTATACGTATGGCAGTAGGATCAGGTGGTAGGGCTAGGCCAGGGAGACTTTAGACCATGGAAGAAATACTAAATGAACTCTAAATGACAGCATTTTCCTCAGGAGTTTCAGGAATCATTCAGTCATTTTTGGGGGGCATACCAGGCCACGGCTGTTGACATAAAAAGCCCTGGACTTTTCTAGGGATTAGATTTTTATTTTTATTTTTTTTTATTTTTTAAGTTTTAATATGTTTGTTTATTTAGTAGCTGTGGAAAATTTAAATGGACAGTTGATGCCTTATTTTTTTTTCCATCAATTCCTGGGATGATTATTAAAAAAATCTAATCTGATTTAGCACGTTTTTAAATTATAGAAGCATGCATACACAGAGATGAAATACACATTGGTCATTCATTATTTGTCACTTTCTTTTAAAACAGGTGTAGAGACAAATAGTATGGAAATACAGAAGTATCAGTTCTTCTGCACCTTCTAGGACTCTCTTAATACAGAGCTTTGAAAGGCTGCATTACTAAGCCCCCCTACATTACAGGTGATCAGCTGGTGGTATCCCAGGCACCCAGTGAAAAGTTTCATGGGAAATGGCTTTACTTATATTTTTGTAGCAACAGAATATTTCCCAACACTTCCGGTAGCAATGGTACTTAGTAGAGAAAGAGGACAACTATGCACAAAACAAGTATATCCATGTATTGCCCTGGGATATTTTGTACCAGCTGTCCATGGGCCATGCTTCTGATATGTAAGTTGAACCTGGCCAGGTTGGCTTGATACAGATGTGGAGCAGTCACTGCAGCTTGTGATGTTCCTGTCTGGGACTAATGAGGCATCCAAAGTTTTCTGATGGTTAACTGCCATCCAAAAGTCTTCTGAATTCTGAGATTCCCAACTAGTTCTGAGGTCAGATGAACAGCATTGCAGCTTCCTGTTTGAGTGTAGAGCAGAAAATTCATAGCACAGTTTAAAGTAGTAGTACCTCCATTAGTGCCTTCAAAAATCGTAATGGAGAATATTCAGCCAGGAGAAAGAAAAAGAGGCAGTAGCTTTGATACTGCTACAATTCCCAGAGTCTACCTGGACACTCAATTCCTCGTCCATGAGACAGAAGATATTGACGGCCAAGCTGACCCTTCTCACAGAGACACATAGTGACACTTTTCTGGTTTTATGGATACCTTTCCTCATTGGAATTGGCTAATGCATTTTCAGTCTTGGTTGTCAGCGTTTAAAAATTAACATTCTTGTTTCTCCACTGTGTGCATTCTAAAGGAATCCACTTGTCTTAAGCTATGTATTTTCCAGTTTCCCATTAGTGTTGCTTCTGAGGGTTTAGTGCCCTCTGTGTAATGGAAACACTCATGTGCCATGAGCCTTGGGAGCTTTGTATTCAAATTTTTACTTCAACTTGTTTGTCTGCAGTTATGTCCTATCCCTTGATGTGTCTGATCAACATTATTTTGCAGTAATGCTGATTCTCAAAAGTAGTCATTCTTCAAGGTTGCACACCCCAAAATAGCTACGGTATAGCTTTAAACATTTCCTACATTGACTTCTAGTTCTGTCTTGAGCCTGTTTTGTCAATTACCCATTTCATGCTGCAGGTTGGATCAGAATGATATTGCTTGGGATGGGTGCAGCTCTCATTACAGCCTTTTCACTCCTGGTTTCTCCATTTCCATGTCAGGCTTATGAACATGAATATTTGCTGCCTGTGGGGTGTTATAAATCCCCTCAGCACGGAACCAGAAAGTAGTTCAGCTCAGTTGCTTCATAGGAAATTACAAAGCTTGCTTTAAGAGCATGTACTTGTCTTAAAGGGGTCAGTGGCAAATCTTGACTGCTGATAGTATTGGAAATAAGTGATAAAATGCATTTCATATAATGATGAAGATAAACAGCAAGCATAATGCAAGTGAAGACAGATAGCTTTTCCTTTTCCAAAATATCTGTTGCCTCTGGACAAACCGCTCTTCTTAAAAAAACTCTAACCTATGGTATCATATTACCTTTAAAAGGAAAAATAAACTCTGAAAGGTAACATAAAACATTCTCTAATCAAAACTATTTCATCAAACAACTCAAACTGGTTAACAGAAGCTTTTCATTTCACTTAATGATGACAAGCCGTGGAGCTTCAGAAAGTCACATTTGTTCTTGGAAAGGTAGAAGGAAACTAACAAAAACCACAGGTGAGAAAGGAAGTTTGTCAAGCCCAAACTGGGGATTGTTTTATGAGCTGTTCCAAGCAGAACCTTAATCATTTGACTCACTGGCTCACCCGGAGGACTCTGTTTTGCCCAAGCATATTTTCCGATATGATTTTAAAGTTTGAATTTTGTTTAACTTTTAACCTCAGTACAAGCAATTTGCACAACTGTTCCAGTACATACCTGGAGAAATCTCTTGAGATTTTCTGCCCTCAGTGGGAACAGCATTCTCCATTTTCTGTCATGTATATAAAGAAAAGATAAAAAGCCAAGCAAATGTAACATTCAGCCTTTATTCTTCCTTCCACATAGTCTGTTTTCTTTCCTTAAGCTCTTCCTCTGAACAAAGTTCTCGTGTTGCTACATGTGTTATTTTCTCATTCCTCTTCCAGGAAGTTGCTTGTCCTAACAGGCTTTTGCCAAGTTTGTTTGTGATAGTAACTGACTTCAAATACCCGTGGTCTTCTAATCTGATTTACATTTTGATTATGTTTCTTATGGTCAGTAACAATGCAAAATTCTTCAGTTGTCTTTCTCTCTGCTCTCACTTCCTCAGGCATTTATTTATTTATGAGTTAATTTATTTTCTCCTCAGCTGTACTTCCACCCTTTAAAAAACCTTATGAATATTTTGCAAGAGGCATAGTTGATATAATGGGTGTGAGACGTGATGACAGCAGGTTGTCATGAATAAGTGTTTTCTTTTTCTGCGACTGTGATTTCATGAAGCCTGTCCTAAGGGGTTCTTGCAGCTTGTCAGCTTGGGGTGTATGTTTCCTGAGGTACTCATCTCCCCATCTCACGTGTCCACAGTTAGGTTTTCTGGTTGTGTGAGAGGGATGAATGTTTTTTTATTGTCACATTAATACTTGGTGAGCCATCACTGCAGTGGACTGATTTATGCTTTTACATACATTGTCTTGCATAATTTTGTCTGTGAATGAATTTCTGTGCTGTACTTCTGGTAATCCTTTAGCTCATTCTCAAAACCCTCTCTGGCCCTGCATATTTGTCTGTCTGCCTGATACTTCTACCGTGTTTTTACTCTTAAGCTGTCTACAGTGCGGTAAAAATGGAATGCAAATAGAGTTCTTTCTCCACAGAGCTGCACAAATTGCCCTCAGGCAAACTGTGATAGGACAAGGGAAATGGTTTCAAACCAAAAGAGGGGAGATTTACACTGGATATAAGGAAAAAGTTTTTTACAGTAGGGATGGTGAGGCACTGGCACAGGTTGTCCAGAGAGGTGGTGGATGCCCCGTCCCAGGAGACATTCAAGGTCAGGCTGGACAGGGCTCTGAGCACCTATCTAGCTGTATGTGTCTGTGTTCATTGCAAGGGAGTGGGACTAGATGGCCTTAAAAGTCCCTTCCAACCCAGACGATCCTATGATTCTATGAAATTATGTCTGCTGTCAGAAACTGCCTCATGCCAGGCACAGGCCTTCAGAGTGCTCATCCCTGTGAACAGATTGGGCTGCTGTTACTGTCCAGCAGTGCAAATGAATAGTTTATGATGAGGAGGCAGGTTGTGATGGTAGGACTCTTCCAAGTGCTCAAACCCTTTTCATCATCGCTGCTCTGTATTTGCTTTTTCTTCTGTAGTTTAACAGCCTTCTCCACATGTTCCCTCACAGTTCAAAAAGGTCAAATGTACAGAACCTACTGTTTACCAGTTATAAACCATGCTGTATTCTTCTGGATGTCTGAATGTCATGAGTTAAATGCTTTCATTTAGTGTGATGCTTTTTTAAACAAAGGATGCCACCATATACACTTTTTATGATCTGTTGTTATCATATACTTGCAGACCAGTCAAGAAATCCCTTAGGGTCTGCTCATTCCAATAAAATGCTAGAACTGTGCATTAGATAATCTTTGCCCTGCATTAGTTTGTTCTCATATTCTTTCCAGCTCATCATTTATCTCCTTTGTCTTTTATTCATGAATTTCCTCCTACAGAGTTCTGGGAATTTTTTCCCTTTGTGATTTCTTCTCTTCCCTGGACTGATATCCTCATGGACCAGTTATCGGCTGGGTACTCAGCCCCCTGAGCTGGAAGGCAGGGACGGGCATCAGAATAAACCTCCTATAATTCAGGAGGAAACAGTTAGCAACCTGCTACTCCACCCACACTGTCACAAGTCCGTGGGACTAGATGGGATCCACCTATGGGTACTGAGGGAGCTGACCAAGATAATTTCCACCATTTATCAGCAGTCCTGATCAACCGGGGGTGTCCCAGGTGGTTGGAGACCTGCCATTGTGACACCCATCTACAAGAAAGGTTAGAAGGAGGATCTGTGGAACTATGGGGAGCAGATTGTCTTGAGTGTGATCGTGTGACATGTGCAGGACAGCCAGGGCATCAGGCCTAACCAATGCAGGTTCATGAAAGGGAGGTCCTGCTTGACCAACCCGATCTCCTGCTATAACCAGGTGACCTACTTGGTAGAAGAGGGAAAGGCTGTGGACATAATCCACCTAGACTTTAATATAACCTTCGACAGTGTCTCCCACAGTATTCTCCTGGAGAAGCTGGCAGCCCATGACTTAGACAGGTGTACTCTTTGCTGGGTAAAAAACTGGCTGGAGGGCTGGGCCTAGACAGTGGTGGTGAATGGAGTTAAATCTAACTGGTGATTGGTCACTAGTGGTGCTCCCCAGGTGTTGGTACTGGGGCCTGTCCGGTTCCATATCTTTACTGATGACCTGGACGAGGGGATTGAGTGCACCCTTGGTAAGTATGCAAATGACACTAAGCTGGGAGGACGTGTTGATCTGCTTGAAGGTAGGAAGGCCCTACAGCGGGATCTGAATGGGCTGGATTGATGGGCTGAGGTCAACTGTATGAGGTTCAACAAGACCACATGTGGAGTCCTGCACTTTGGTCGCAACCCCATGCAACTCTATAGAGTTGAGGCAGAGTGGCTGGAAAGCTGATCAGTGGAAAAGCATCTGCGAGTATTAGTCTACAAATTGCTGAACATGAGCCAGCAGTGTGCCCAGGTTGCCAAGAAGGCCAATGGCAACCTGGCTTGTATCAGAAATAGTGTAGCCAGCAGGTGCAGGGAGGGGATTTTCTCTCAGTATTCAGCACAGATGAGGCTGCACTTCAAATGCCGTGTTCAATTCTGAACCCTTCACTACAGGAAAGAAAGATGTTGAGGCCCTGGAGCATGTCCAGAGAAGGGCAGCAAAGTTGGTGAAGGGTCTGGAGCATAAGTCTGATGAGGAGTAGCTGAAGGAACTGGTATTGTTTAGTCTGGAGAAGAGGAAGCTCAGGGGAGATCTTACAGCTCTCTACAACTACTTGAGGTTGTAGCAAGGTGGGAGTCAGCCTCTTCTCCCAGGTCACTGGTGGACTTGATGATCATTGTGTGTTCCTTCCAACTTGGATATTCTATTATTCTGTGAATTAGTTGAGCGACAGCTTTGCTTACACTTGGCAGTTGGGTGTATGCGATACAAGCTCTCTAGTCTCATCTAGAGTCCTTTGCTGTATGCAGGGAACACTGTTCTCTCTCCATAAGAAGAGCTGGGTCCTGTAACTTGCTTATTGAAGAAGTCAATAATTTTTATGCAGTTTGGCAATGCACAGGCCGAACATTTTGTCAGAATCTTGATCAAAACTGTTGAAAAGTAACCTCATAAAAACTGTGTTTTTCTGCATTAAAACTATGTCCAGAACTCTTCCAGGAAATCACTGGTGTGATTTCAGCAGCTGGCTGCTGCTGAACACTGTTGCTGTACAGTATGCAGTGGCCTATGTACATTAAGATGCAGGCTGCTCTTTTCTGCGTTTCCCTCTTAACTGAGCACACAGTGATTTTGCAGCTGTTTTGGTACAAAGTAAAGAGTGTGCAGCTGCTGAATACATTGCCTTTCATATCCAAGAACTGATGTGATTATTGTTTTTAATTTTGGATCTTTTTTCCTTCAGTGTTCTCAGTTTCAAATTTCATGTACCAGCAAAAATGAACCTGTTCTGAACTATATGCCCAGTGCTGAATATGGGTGGAGAGAGCAAACTCACAGGTTTTTCTCCTTTTCCTCTATGTGGTGTCCTACCTAATGTCTAAAACAGTGTTTTAGTATTCCTGGTCACTACTACCCACGTATGTCTGACTGTAATATTTTAAGGTGATGTAGTGATGACCACCACAAACAATTCCAACAAAACCAAACTGAAAATAACAAATAAACAAGTAAATATGGGAAAGTAAGAATTTAGGGTGTGCATAAGCAGTACCAACAGCGTTTTCAGAATCTTAACAAAAATGTGTTTGGTTACATCGCTATGGTTTCCAAGGAACAGGTACTGGTGTTCATGTACACTTAGCAGTAATTGGTATGTCTGTGGCAGCCCTGGGAGAGCCAGGATTAAATAGACTGTCAGAGAAAGAGCTGCTGATTCAGTCAGCTCAGGATGAAGGTCTGAGGTAGGGTCAATACTTAGACACATGCCATGTTTCCTGCTTTGAAAAGAGAAACTTTCCAGCACCATTCATTCGCTGTCAGCCACTATGCCTAAATCCCCAGACCTGGTGAGAAATCTATCATGTAGTCAGATACATCACAAAACTTGAAGCATTTCTGCATTTCTGGTAACAATTACATTGCTTCTCCGAGAACATTCTGACAGATTGGGCTATGGCAAAATTTAGTTTCTGCTAAAACATTAAAACAAAACTTAGAAAAAGTTCTTTTAAACTTGATAAGGTATTGGAATTAATATATTAGTATTTTTTTTTTAATTCTTAAGGATTTAATATTAAGGATTTAATCAAAGGAAAATAGTAATTTTTCTCCAGAATGGGTTACAGTTCAAGCAGGATAGCATTTTTGACAAAAGAAGACTAGACAGAGGTTCTCATGGCAGGCCTTTGCCATAAATTTTGTAGATAATTGCTGCTTTGCCAACAATTGTCTTGCAAAGTTTTCTGAAGATTTAAATGCCAACAATTCTATAACGACTTCTCAGGAGAGTTGTTTATCATTCTAGACTACTGTTGTCTAGTCATGTCCTTGCTGTTCACCCTCAGATGCACTAACTCTTTCCCCTGAGAGCAAGCTTGAGAGATGTGAAGGTGCTCCAGCTCATCATGGATGTCTTCCTACTGATTTGCTTGGGAACAGACCTGGATTCTAATTCCAAAAGAATGGTGAGAGAGAAGGAAATTGAACTCATTTAAGGGGCAGCTGACTATTCTAATGTACACCACTATGAGGCAAGATATTCAGCTGAGCTACTGATCAGACAGAACAAAACAACAGTTTTGGCATCTGAGCTGCTGTCTGCTTCTGCCTCTGAAGACATTCAATTTTGTCACCCCACTGTGTGCTGAATTCTCACCTGTTGCCAGATTTTAGTTAGTTCAGGGAAACATATGAAGTAGAATCAGGGACCAAGTTATAATTACCTGATTTCTACTTCCTGGTAGACAACTCTGATTTGGCAGTCTCTGGGACTGCTTTCAAGTGTCAGTTAATGAGAACAGCCTATAGCATCTCCTGATCTAACTCACCATGTTCTCTCTTTGGCATTAATGTGGTGACTTGACTGAAGGACATCCTGAGGGGATATCACAGAAGGTGAGAGACTGACGCATCCCTCAAAAGCTGCTTCTCAGAACCTATTCCACCTAGAAATACACTACACACATCATATGCTAACAAATAATTCAAGAACACTTCAGTGGTTTCCACTGTGGCTTGAAGCGAGTGACTAACGGTGGAGACAAGAAGAAGAAAGACAAAGGGGATGTGGATTTTCTAACAATCTGGTCTGGGATGATGGATGTTGAAGGAACATTTTGCCTTTATTGCACATACTGATCTGATGGTTCCACTTTTTATCACAGAGTGCCCTGAAAATTAAAGTTTTGCCTTTAACTCTAAATACCACCTTTTTTCTTAACGTTGTCTATGCTTTGTCTGAAGTCAAGGGCCTAATGTAGAGCATAAGTAATGTCTAAAGTATAAAAAAATCTTGTGTCTGACTCTAGGCTCCAAAGATTATCTGTGAAAGTGGTCCTCTTTCCATCTCAACAGTGACATTGTCTCAGGTGAAGACAAGCCAGCCAATAGCTGTCCTATTCACCTAGTAATAAAATAATATATTTTTTTTCCTGAGTAGAAATGATATTTAAATGTTGGGAGACATTTGTCTTAGGCTCTGAATTCTTTTTCAGTTATTTGTGTGCATACACTAGAAGGCAATAATCTCTGAAGGGTAAACAATTTCACTAGAGGTAGAAGTGTATACAAGGCTATTATTTTGTAGAAGTGCTAAATCATAGAATCATAGAATGGCTTGGGTTGGAAGGGACCTCAAGGATCATCAAGCTTCACTCCCCTTGCTGCAGGCAGGGCTGCCAACCTCCGCATCTAATACTAGACCAGCTTCTTGGCATTCTAGAAAACAGGAATTGATAAAAGGCTATGGTAAGGCACACTGCTCTCTAGAATTGAACCTGATTTTCTGAAATGTGAGATTATGGTTTGTATGATAATGGAAACCTGCATGAAGAAACCATTAATTCTTCGGTTAGATCATACTCCCCTGTTCCTCATATAGTATATAGAGAAGATATGTGGATGAATGAAGGGCTACTAGTAGACATGAATTTTTAGTTCAAGACTTCTGTGCACCTGTGTTCGGAGAAAGATTAATAATTTTACTTCTATATCTAAAACATTGTGCAAAGAGAATTTACCATTGTAAATGGTTCTTTATGTTTTCTATGGATTTTCTCAAAAAGCCTATAGTTGCATATAGGGCTACTATTTAAAAAGATGAATATAACTGTAATTAAAAATAAGAAGTAAAATATTGCTTAACTATGAATAAAGTATCAGATCTGTTGTATTTCATCTGTGGCTAGGAAAAGACTCCTCTGGGATCTCTCCAGTCCTCAAAATACAGTTTTTGTATCCTATTCAAGACATCTTACTAGATTCCTTGTTAAATGGAAAGATTGAATTTCATTGGGATTCTCAGTCTACCCTGACCTTTTAAAGTAAAGCATAATAAAAAGCAAAAGAAGAATCTGATACCATGAGGGTACACCATATCTAGGCCAGCAGGTGATATTCTTTGATATTTGTGGTGATCATCAATCTGTCATTTCTCTGTATTGCATATTCCAATCTCAGAGCCGTAACAATCTCAGACAATCTCAGACAAACCATAAAAATATCAGTCTCTCTGAAATCTTCGCAAAATTTCATACCCACTTTTTTTTTTTTTTTTACTAATAATAATTATTTTTTTTTTCAAATATTAGAGATGTATATCTTATGTGAGTCTGGCACAAATAACTACATCTCCACAAACTGTTTAATATCTATTTGCTGCTATTCTGCTGCCAAACGTAATCATTTAGACATTCTTACAGACTTTGATGGCTGTGGAAGATGCTAGTGACAAAGATATTTCTTCAAGGATATGACTGTGTTGCCATTTGACCTGATTTCATAGGTTTACTTGAGGTTTTGCTTTAGCTGAGGTCCGTTACAGTTTCAGCATGGATTTTAATAAAAGCAAGATTGGGCATAGTTTGTATTTCCTGACAAGGCTTTCAAAAAACACACCAAAAAAAATCCCAGGTTTCTGAAGGCAAAGACCAAAGCATTGAATGGTAAATGATGGGAGATTAATCACCAAGTTAGACACTTGAAATATGGCAGTCCACTTTGAAAAGTTACAAAACCCATTGCCTATCATCATTCTCTGCAGAGCATCTATTGCATCTGCCTGTCAGTTCATATGTAATTTGAAGCTCTTGACACAAGGAAAAGGTAAAATAAAACACTGTGTAAAACTCACTGTGGACTTGCAATGTACCCAAATATGATACTCTAGTTCAAAGAATGGTGTTTGAACCAGACTACAGTTACTGACAAACATTTTATTAGTGATCAGCCATCAAATGCTTTTGATTAAAGAGAGAAATCCTGTAGCACTAGAGAGGGCCATTTCTCTTTTTTTTTTTGCACGCTATAGTGAGGGTACTTTGAGAAAAGTGAACTACTTCTTAAAAAGATTAATTACACCTGTGCTATAATTTTATCCTCTTTGGACATTAAGGAAAAAAAAGAAGCTGACTTGACTTAGTACTATTTTATCCATAAATGACATAAAAAGAACCCCCTTAGTTACAGGAATGAAGTGAATAATATATAATGCTACATTAAGCATTGCACTGTGAAACCCAGCTACATTATAGCACGTTATTTTTGGACAGTTTGGACTAGAAACATTTTGAATTTACTCTGTTAGGTATGTTAGGAGGCAATGCTCCACAAACCCCATACTTAAGTACCAGATTTTCAAAGGAATTTAGACATCTCAAGAAAAGATAGATCATAGATGAATAGAATAGAATAGAATAGAATAGAATAGAATAGAATAGAATAGAATAGAATAGAATAGAATAGAATAGAATAGAATAGAATAGAATAGATAGATAAGTAGATACTTTCAAAATTTTTCAGACCCACCAAGACAAATTAGAATACAAGGACCTAGGAGGATTTGATGCTAGATGTCTCTCCTTTAGACTCATTTGAATATCCCAGTCAGCTACCCATCACATACTTAGATATCTAGACACACTTTTAAGACTGTTCCAGTATTGCCAAACTTCTCTCAGACCTCATGCCAGTTTGGATGTACACAGAGTAATGTGTTTTTCTGTGTGCCCTTAAGCATGAAGACTGCTTTCATCCTGTGGCTGTTAGGTATTCAGCTCAGATTTTGTATGCTGACAGAGGTCTGACCCTTTTGCATGTCATGGTGTGTTCTCTGGTGCTTTGGGCCCCCGACGCTGGATTTTGTCCTTGCAGTACTAGCCTGCTCCTTCAGCTCTGTAGCTAGATGCCTCCCCAAGCATATGCTTCCGTATGTAAAATCTGTTCTTCTCAGCCAGCAGGCAAGTCGTAGCTCTATGGAGCACATCAGCTACAAGGAAAAAAATAAGGTAAGAAGGTGAGAGTAATGAAGACCCACTGAAAGTAGATCTGGCTTTGAACCTTTTCATAGAATCACCAAGGTTGGAAAAGGTCTCCAAGATCATTCAGTTAAACTGCTCACATACCACCAGTATTTCCCCCTAAACCATGTCCCTCAGTACAACATCTAAACGTTTCTTGAACACCTCCAGGGTCAATGACTCCACCACCTCCCTGGGCAGCCCATTCCAGCGCATGACCACTCTCTCAGAGAAGAAATTTTTCCTAATGTCCAACCTGAATCTCCCCTGGTGCAACTTGTGCAAGTGCAATTGGTTGCTATGTATTGGTTGGGCTGAGGTCCTCCAAGGGCACTAGACTGTGATACATAAACAGAAAACTTGTACATGATTTGCAGCCACTGTACAGAAACGTTCATTATTATGGCCTGGAAAGTGGCTGGACTGCCCGTAATAAGGCAGATCGTGGCCTGAAATGCCTTACACGAGTCAGGGAGGTAAAGTAGAGATGAAGGCCATGCCACCATTCTCCTTGTGCCTGTAGTTAGGTAGATAAAGATCAGACTACATCATACATAATAAAGATGCCGGTCATGCATGAAGAGCCATAATTATAGACCTCTGTACCTGTGCAGAATTTGTTTGTATTTTCAGTCTTCTGAAATGATCCTGGCAAAGGACTGGCATGTCTGAGATGGTAAGAATGTCACCTTTTCTTGTAGTTGCTGGTTGTGATGGCAGAACACTACAGATTAGTATATTCAGTGAAGTTGGTTTTTCCATATGAAGTAGAGTGTTGTTTCTTGCGTTACACTTTTTTGGCCAACTCAAGCATTTCCTGAGAGGCCTGGATGTATTCATGCCTAGGCCCTGATCCTGCAATATGATCTAACTGAGGAGCTGTGTCTTGTGCAAAGATTAAAGGCTCTCACAGGATCTCTGCCTATGTGAAAAGGTCTGCCAGGGTAGAACTGATTGCAGAACTGGAACCAGCAGCTGAAAACCAAAACTGACTCAGAATTAAATACATAGGTAGGAAAAAAAACCAGTCTTCAGAGGACACTGAGAGCCCACTGTGCAGATAGGAAAATCATTTTTCACTGATCTGTTCCAACTAACTTTTTTCAGAGTTTTCTATATTTTCAGACTGACTTAATGCTTTTTATTACAAATTTTTCAGTTTTAGCTTGGACAGTATTCCCTAAACTGTAGACAAAGCTGCAATTTGAGAAGATATTTTCCCTCTTCAAAATGGTCTGCAGTTTTTCATTTTATAAGGAGATGTAGGCAATCCTGAGGTGGCTCATGGAGAATATGATAAATTTGCAGAGTATACTGTACTTGGAGAAAAAAGATGGAAAAGTTCCTCCACGCTTATTTTCTCCCCCATTTATAATCATTAGGCTTTAAATGCCCCATACATCTCTGTCATTTAGATAAGAGGCATTGATTGCTTAACTGCTGTAGAGACATTTCATACACCTGGTTTTAGATGACATTTCAGGGGCAGAAAGAGAAGGAAGTACTGTAAAAAGTGTTCACAGTTTGCAGTGTCAAACTTTATTACATAAAGTCATAAACAACCCCAATTAGTAGTAAGTAGGTTCATAGCCAGGGTTTTAAGGCAGCTCTGGCTTCATTAAATGTTTCCTGCAGTTGAGCAAGGCATTGGGATATTTAAACTGAGCCCTGATTTATAATAAAAAACAGTAAAGTTTTAGAAAAGCTTTGCTGTTCCTTCTGCTTGATTTCTTGTCAAGGTCCAGCAAAGCCTGAGGAAGGGGTTAAGTAGAGGTCTTAAGGGACCACTTGACATCTGCTACACTTCTGACTTTTTGATCTTGTTTTTGTTCCTGGCTTTGAGGGATGGCCTACAGTAAAGGCCATGTGTGCGTGTGTGTGTTTCCCAGAGATGGCTGGGGATGGGAGGGGCACCATGGCCAGGGAAACAAAGAAAACAGCTCCTTGATGACAGATCAAATGAAAGCAAAAGAAGAGGAGAAGAGGGATTACATGCTCTGTAATCATGATAATGGGAAGGAAAACACTGGGAGTCTCAAGTGTGAAAGCCTTTGTCCAGAGGAATGTAAGTGTCAAGAATGTTTGGATATTATAAACCAAAACTTCACCCAAGTGCCTGAGAGAACAGCATCAGCCCACTTCTTCATGTGATGCGCCGGCCCTTCCAGGCGGCCAGCCCTGGGCCCTGGGGTGCACAGTGCTGCTTCCTCTTCACAGCCACAGTGAGTGGCTGCGGACGGCCACATCAGGAGGAAGGAGATGCTCATTTTCCCACTGTGGTTCCTACACTTCTCCAGTCACTTCTTCGGCTTGCATAGTTCCTTGGGGGAAAAGGAGTGCTAATTTGCCTCCTTGACAAATTTATTACTCGTTGTGGCATTTTGTGACTATTTAACCCACACGTAACCCATTTGTCTTAAAAGCTGTTTTCTCTTTCTTCCTTCACTTCCATGTCCATGCTGACCTTCATACCCACACTATATCTCAGTCATGAGCTTAGTCAAGTATTGTTCTCTAGATTCCCCAAAATGTGTGTGTTTTAAAGTCCTCCCAGATTTTAAGCCTAGTTTGTCTCCAGGTCAGACATCAGGATTTGCAAAACAAATAAGGCTACCTTGATGTGAGTGCATGAGCGGAAGGGTTGGTTTTCTTCTGAAGACTCCAGTTCTTAGAAACAACTATTTTCTAGGAGGGACATACCACAGTTTCTTGTAACATGGAATGTCCCCAGCCCTCACTGTAGCATCTGTGATAGATGTGTGAAAGCTGCTGACTGATGTGCGGGCATCTGGAAGCTGCATGGAAACAAGCTCAAACTAGAAGTCATCTTGCTTTATGTGCCATGAATTCTGCAAAGCTGGGGTCTCCAGTGATGACTTAAAATAATCTCACATAGTTCGTAAGTGAAAATCCATTTACAATGAGAATGACCCTCACTGACCAAAAGTTTAAACAAATGCCTTTTGTAGTTACTTCCTACAGTGTGGATCAAGTTCCGTACATGTGATGTAAGCAAGCCTCAGACCAGTCTCTCACCTACACATGGAACAGAAATCATTTGCACAGAAAACAGAAATGACAGCCATATGCATGGGACATTTTATATGCTATGGCCAGGCTTGCAGACCCAAAGTAGGAGGATCTTCTGATCTGAAGATGCAATTGAAAACAGGTGCCCGACATGCTGCACATAAAAAAGTATACAGGCAATTTGGGAACTCTCTGGAGATTCTTTCAACTGCTGAAAATATGGAGACAACTTCCCAGCCCCCAATCCCATGCTTCCCCTCCAATTCCCTGCCCCAGAAATGGGGGAAACTGTGAGGCTGTGGTGATGGTGCCCTGCTCAGTAAAAGAAAATGTGAAAAAGATTAAGGAGTATTAATCAAAATGTCAATCTGATCTTGAACTGCTGGAAAAGCAGCCTTTTTAATTCAAGTGTCTGTTGCAAAGACCTGGGTGACCTTGTTTTGTAAGTGAAAGCCTGTGACTGTGACACAGGCGTGCTTCCTGTGTCCAACTCTTATTTAGCATATAAACTAGAAGTACTGCATTTGTTTATGGTAAACACCTGATTTGGTTTGACTGAAAAAAAATCATAGCTGGATAATGCAGATCCAGATTAGGTTTCTTTTTTGTTTGTTGTCACCAAATGCTCCCGATCTTTTTGAGCTCTGAGGCTCATTAAGTGGATGTTTTAAAGTGGTGCAACAGACAACGCAGCTGTATTTCATTTGTAGATAATTGATGCAATACATGTAATAACCCAACTGGATATATTGACTCATGAGCTAATTTAGGCGTAGATGTTACAGCAGTTGTGCAGCTGGAAATGTTGCCATCACACAAATCAGTTGCAGATTAATGGAGTTCAGTCCCTGTCTGCACTAGGAAGAGATAAAAGGCCACAGACAAATATAAAAACAAGTTCTGAAGAGTTATTGTAAGTTTAAACAGTATTTAAGAATATTTTCCCACCCACAATGCATATTGTAATATGAACCTGAAATCACTTAGCTATATGGTGATTTGGCAATTTTATGTAGTGTATACATAAAGCTGAAAACACGGGTAAGGTGAAAGGACATCGACTAATGTTTAGAAAGTGAGGCAGAAGTGAGCATTTCCACTCTTACTACTGCTCTGATGCTGAATGATATCATGGAAAATGTCCAAGTCTCTCTTTCCCAGTGTGTGTTACTGGGTGGTGGTGTTTGCTAACTACTCTTCCAGGACCAGCTGCCATTTGATGACATAATCAGTTATCAGACACTGCTGAAGCCAGAGGGATCTGTGATCTTGTTTCACCTGTACAAGTTACCTGCAATCTATGTTACCTGCCTCATTTGCCTCATCTCTAAATGAGAAGTAAAAATGTTTATCCATTTTCTAAATGCTTTTGGTGATCTATGGTGGGAAACAAATAATACACATTTCTGAGGAGCTGCTGTGACTATTCTTATCACTAATATTGCAGCAACATTTAAATACTGGATGTGTACAAGTGTATTCCCAACCAGTGAGTCATGTTGTGTGTCTCCTATGATCCTATGTCCTAAGGCTCCCCTTAGGACGCATCAGTGTTGAGTGCAGCATATAGTTTATCCTGTGCTGTTTTCTCTCCTCCATTTTATTGCTTGTTTTCCAAAAGCGTCTGAAAACTTGTTTTGCTATATCTTCTGTAGACTGAAATTGACCAACAATGAAAGATATCAGCAGTCAGAGGTATAAACAGGCAGAGGAACAGATATGCATAAAAATATTTTTTCAGGAAACAAGATAAAAATGTTTTCCTGACTTGTTTCCACTGATTGAAATGTCTTTGCTGTACTTGCTTTTCGCGTAGCGCTGCTTGTTTCAGCAATCATTTGGAAGTACTAGACTAGAAATAGGAGTGGGTTACACAAAAGGTTTTTTTAATTTTTTTTTTATTTTTTTTATGATCTCATTACAGAAATAATTTGGGGTCTCTCTGAACGTAATTTGCCAGGAAACAAAGTCACAGCTTTGAAAGTATCAGTTCATGTTGAGTATTTCCAGTCTAGAAAGAAAAAGTTAGCCAAATGCTTTTCTTGTGAAATGGAGACATTTCTATGGCTGGTGTCTGATTAAGCAATTTCATAGCAATAGGTCTAATGCAATCTATCTATGGTTTTAGGGCATCCAGTTTCAATCACTCCTAAAGAATGTGATCCCAAGCTTATTACACAGTTGATACAATTTGCTCAATGAACATAGGAAATAGAAATGCTTTTGCCTGGAAATATAGTTCAGAAAACTAAGCATTATAATCCACAAAATGAAATGTGAAAATGTGTATACATAAGCATATATTTGGATTTCTGTTTGTGTTACTGGAATGATTTTTGATTGAATATGAGTACTTAATCGCTGGTTGCTAGGGGAATGAGCAGCAAACTTTATTCTCTAAGAGTAGAGGTAGGGCACCTTTGTGTTAAACACATCCGAAGTGTAAATGGTTATGTATGAGATATTATATGAAGAAATCCTGCTTTTTTGGTTTCCACTATATGTGACATTATGAGAAGCAATACATGTAAAGGACAACAGATGCAAAAGCATCCCATTCCATCCATAGGGTAATAGTGGAATTGCTTCTCACATTTCTAAGCAGTCTGAAGAAATCAGGCTTTTCCCTGATATCCCACTTCAGTTTAAGAAGGATACGAGTACAGATTGTTATTGTTTCCTAACATTCTTTTTCTTCAGTTTTGTTCTTCCTGTTTAATATAAGCAACCGTTTGGCTGAAGTATGTTGCCTAGTTGTTGTTTGTTGAAGTTTACATGATTTGGCAAGGAAAAGCAGTGTTTACTTAAATTCAGCTGTACATATTGAGAATGTTTAGGTGACCAACAAAATGCGGTACAAGAAAAGAGATTTGAAGAAGCACTCCAGAGAGGTCAAAAGGGTGGGTAATGCTGTGAATTATAGATATGCAACAACTGGCCTTAACCTGAAACCATGTTAGGATGACTGGTGTGTGTAGAATCACATCAGTTCCAGAACATGGAGTTCAACTCTGTGATGCTTCAAAGCAATGGTTTCTATTTCAATGCAAATTTGACAATGATAGATGTTAATCACACTCCTTAATGAAGAACCAGAGGCATAAAAGTGAGTAGTGTGGCATATGAATCCCATAAAATAGAAGAGAACCACATGCAGTAGATATACCTAACTGCTCAGGAAACCAATCAACACCTTTAGAATGTGGCTCTGTGGCAGCATGCAGTACTTCAAAGTTAGGAGAGTTTGCAGTGAAAACAGTAAGAATCTAAGTTTTACAAAAAATCAAATAGGAAGCTTTACAACTGCAGAGAAAAACAGAGCAGAATCATCCCCCAAAATGAGGTACTCTGAATGATAACGAAAGTGTCAAGAATAGAAAATACTGGGTCTGCTGGGGAAAGATCTTTTTTTTTCAAATTTATTTTATTTTATTTTTACTGAGCATGGTTGAGGGAAAAAGTGCTTGGTTTAACCCGATCTTGAAAGGGTTTAATTTACTTGCCCAATTGCAGACATGAGTAGTCTCACTGACTTCAGAAAAAGGGTAATCCTGCTGAGATCAATGGCATTACTCACATACATAACATTAAATGCATGCATGCATCTTTTCAGCACCCAGAACTCAAATGTCTACCAGAGAAATAAGTATACTAGGAAATAAATATCAAAGTCTGAAGAAAAAAAATTGTCCCAGTCCAAGATGAGTATTCAGGAAATAGACACAACAGCTTATTTGTGCTCTATTTTATCTCTCCTGAAATGTGTAAGTGGCATCGTTTCTGAAAAATGCAGGAAATTACAATCAATGAGTCTCACCCTCCAATCACATGTTAGCTGGGATCATCAAATATTTTGCAAATGTCTTTGTGAGTGCGATTGTAGGTGAAGCTGAACATTTATAGGCTCAGAAATTTGTCCAGGATTCTCATTTTATTTAAATATGAACTCATGTTATGTCTGTTGAAAATTCTACTGACAGTCCCATACGTGTAATTTATGACATTTCCTATCAAGATGTTTAGCTGAATTAGAAACACTTGTGAGAAGACTGTCTGCAGTCAGTTAAAAAGCATTTCTGTAGCAGAGGTGAGGGCTGTTGAGGCAACAAAGATGGTCTCATCTTACTTTTATTCCAGTGGCTGTTGATCAAGCAATTGCACCATAAACAGTTTACGGCTTTGGCTTTTGTTACGGTAACAAAGAGCAGGTTTAGGGGTAGACAGAAAGCTATGTTGTATGTTAGCTCACAAATACTGTGCAGTTTACATACCAAACAGCCCAAAACATATTTCTGCAACATCCAGGCTTGTTGATGAAGCGGTTCTGATTTGTTCTCTCTTCCTCCTCATTTACTTTACTAAGCAGGTTACCTGTATGTTTGCCCTGTTTCCCCAGTTCAGTGTAGTGGAGACCATAGTGATGATATACGTATCTCACAGACTTAGTTTTAGGCACGTAAACAGTTCTATTTTAATGGGTGAGAGTAAAATTGAAGATATCTATCAATTTGCAGGACACTAGAATTTCTCCAGTGCAGGGAATGCACTTGTGTCCTCTGCCACACCAAAGCAAAGAATATGAATTACTAAAATTCACCTACCAGAGCATTTTTTTTAAGATCCAGCAATTTATTTAGCTGCCCAGACAGAGATTTATCTCTCTTTTTTGCATGGTTTACTTATAGGTTTGTTCTGTATCTCATCTTCAGACAGGATAATTTCACAGGTAAATGCTGAGAAATGGCTTCCTTGGAAGCATGAAGCATCGCCTGCCTTCCAATTGCTCTTGCTTGGGTACAGAAGCAAGGTGTGGAGACTCATGAAAACAGTGCTTTTGCTCCTTCTGTGTTACATGGGTGCACAATGGGACACAGACCAAATTCAATTCACATTTAGCTGTCAAAAACATACCTAGCTATTATAAGTCGGTAGTCTACTCTGCCTCTGTGGTTAGGGAAACAGCTCCAGAGATTGGCTATCTTCAGATGAGATTTACTACCATCCTCTTGAGGTATTTATCTTTCTCCTCCAAGAACTGAGAGAGCTTAAAAGAACTCATGCCCTTGTGTGGGAAGTTTGTATCTAAAACAGGCAGCTGATGTACCATGTCACAAGATGGAATAGAGGCTGTGCCCCTTGGAAGAAAAACCACAATGCTCTTTCTGAACTGACATCTCAGAAGTTCTAGAAGAAACTGCAGTAAAATCACCCCACAGCAGCCCATGCTGTCTCGTTATGACATGGCCATATTGCATTCCCTTACACCATGTTGTGCCTTCTCATGGTGGGTCACTCCAAATCTGCTTCCAGCAAACCAGTTCAAGGTTTGGTTTGGTCAACACTCATCCTTATTAGAACACTGTTGATTTGCACAACTTCTGTAGGCTTCAGGATCCATAGCTACTGGGAATGTCAGTCAAATGCAACAAGATGGAATGAAGGGACTCATGGCCAAAATTTCCTGTAACATTACAAATTACAACACTGAAGGAGCTGATACGGACCTGCTTCAGCCTGGCTCTTGATCTGCTGCATTATTACCTGAAAACATTACTTTGATTACTTGCCAAACAATGTTGTCTGGGTTTATTCCACCTGCACTATGGAAGCCAGCTGTCAGGCTGGATGATGTTTTCCTGGAATCTAGCTCTTTGAAGGCTTTATTTCTCAAGCCCACAAATCATATGGCCACCAGGATGGCAGTAACTTATCTGAGATGAGCTAAGTCCTTCTGCAGAAGACTGTCTCCGAGACTTTGATTCTTGTCTTGTTTATCTGTTGTTTTCAGAGGTTACTTTAGAATTTATTTCCAGACTAAAAACTTGGAAATTTGACTTGCAGCAGCCTACTTTTCACAGGGGTAGTCTGTATAGTCATACATGCCTGATCATTGGTACAATGAGAATTACACTTGGGATATTCAGGAAAGTCTCTAGCTGGTTATGCATGTTATTTTCTTATATTTAAATTAAATATGTAACACAGTACACTTATTAAAATGGAGAGAAGAGATACATTTTTTCTATGAATAAAAACAAGTGAGATGTTAGCTAAATACTTATTAGGATCCTCAACTAGTACCCCTTCGATTAAAAAAAATCCCCAAACCCTGCACATAAATGTAGAGGAAAAACTACCGTGAGATAAAGATATCATGGGAAACGTTCACAAATCAAAATCTTCTGTGGCTGCCTTATTAAGATACTTACTTTAAGAACAAAACATATGGTAGGAGCTTCAAGGAGATAAGCCCTTTAGCTCACCACCAACAGAAATGTAAAATGCTCCCAGTTCCTTCATGGATGTAAGTAATGCTTGCTTAGGGTGTTTCATTCACTAGCAAACATGGTGATTTGTGAGGCATGACTAATGTGTCCCTGGAAAGTTCCAGCATGAAATAAGACGAGGTGTGAAAGCCTGTCAGGGCCCACAGATACATGATTTAGAGGGAAGCACTCCTTGAATATGTGAAGATGAGTGTTACTAACTTAATCCATATGATATCTTCTCCCCTCAGAATGTATGGATTGAATGTATGGCAGAAATGCATGACGCAGACATCAGTCATTACCTACAGGTGATATTTCTTCAATGAATTTATCAGTAAGGCTTGCCATGCTATGTTTAAACATTTGTACAATAGATTAGCAACCAAAGATGAAAATCTCTACCCTACGTTTACTTCCAGCTCCACACAACCCTTTATAAAGGCACTTGTTACATTACAATGTGTAGTAGCAATTGCAGCTCTACGTGTTTAGAGAAATAACCCAAAGCTATGTGTCTGGACCACTACAGAAAGGAAGGGAGATATCTTTCTGCCTCCAATGCTATTATATGCACAACACAGTTTTCTGTTGTTTTTCACTTTCTTTTGAAGACTGACTGTTGATAGAAGAAGAATGGTCAGCTCTGATGTTCCTTGGATGATCCTATGTTTTCTACTGTCAGCAAAAAAATCTCCATAATATATAATACAATTTATAGAATCATAGAGCCATAGAATCACCAAGGGTGGAAAAGACCTACAAGATCATCCAGTCCAACCATCCTCCTATCACTAACAGCTCTAACTAAACCACGTCCCTCAACACAACGTTTAAATGTTCCCTGAACACCTCCAGGGCTGGTGACTCCACCACCTCCCTGGGCAGCCCATTCTCCAGTGCCTGACCTCTTTCAGAAAGGAAGTATTTCTTAACATCCAGCCTGAATCTCCCAAGAAACTCATTAACAAACACAGAAGAAAAAAGACATCCCTCATTCAGCATACAGATTTGGGAGACAGCTAATACTGGTTATAGCACTGAAACCATCCAGGTAAGTCCACAAATACATAATGGGATTACCCTGAAGCTAAAGTGAAAGGCTAAATTTTTGAAGTGAAAGTCTTTGTCTGTTCCCTGCTACAGTTTCTCCATCTTATGAGATGACTGTGCAGTAAGGCTGACAGTATTCTCTTAATGTAGGTATGGTCAGAGAATGTCAGGATAGACCAGACTTTTAATACAGCTCGTAGCGTGAGATCTAACGTGTTCAATTGTGGAAAGAAAGCAATTTGCTTCTGTTCTACTGAGGGGAAAGTGTGGATCTGTGGAATTTGTTGCCATCGCATGCTTCAAGAGCCAGAATTAAATGTGGATTATACAAATTTGATAAATTCACAGAAGAAAGATTCCCCACAAATTATTAAACCAAGTGCAATTTACACATCATACAGGAATTGCAGTGGGCATACTGAAGAAGAGTCACACCTCACTTACTGTGTGACCTTACAGTGTTTGCCTAGGCATTTCTTTCTGGCAAAGGCACATTCAGGGATAGATAAAGCTGATTCTGATCAAATATTGCCATTCTTAATTGCTAACCCATGAACAAGGTATGAACTCATGAGCTTGTCACACCAACCCAGGGCGCCTGTGGCGGTACTACTGTGTACTTGAAGAAAATGTGTTTCTGTTAGCTGTCACTCCAGCTTAAGTGGCTTACAAAAAGTGAAGGCAAAAGGCTTTTCCTCTCAAGAAACACAGATAAACAGTGGGAAGCATTTATGGAAAGTCTGAAGTAATTTGTTCCTGTGCTTTTCCTAAAATAAAAAGCTTGAATCCCAAAGAAATCCTCTAAATAAGTCACAAATGCAGTAGTCAAGTGTCTCCTGGTTATATAAAGCCGAGGTTCTGTGTAGTTTTTAGGACTAAAGCAAGTTTAGATTGAGGCAGGTAAACTTTCTTAAAGCACAAACAACAAATATTTCAAAACAAACCTAACATATTTCTATTGGTACCTTTCCTCTCAGAATCTGCAAAAGTCAAACTCACTGCAGACCTGTTAAAAATAGCAAAATCAAACTCAAGCAGCTACAGCATGTCAAGTCTCAGAGCTCCATGACGCCTTCCTGCCTAGAATTAAATATGTGTCTAAACCGAGAGTATAGAAACCTTCCTTTGGATAGTGGAAGAAGGAACAGCCCCTTGGCAGCGTGTTACACATCACTGAGGACAGGTACATTGCAAGCCAAAGGCATGTAAGACACAGCAGTAACACTCCTCTTAGATCCACACAGAAAAAAAAACACCAAGGTTAACCCTCGTATTAGAAGAATATTATCATTTTTGAGCTTGTAGCCTTTTTCTTTCCCCATCTGTCCTCTGTGTGCTCTTTTCTTTGATATTACCATTCTATTTGTTTTAAAGGACAACTGTAACAGGCTGTGCAGAACTCTCTCAGAAATCTGAAGTCCCACAGATCTTGGTGCAAATGACCATGGTTGTATAGAATTAGCTATATTTAGGAATATGCTATTCTGATATTTTCTTACTGTGTCAGTGAAACAGGAAAAGATACAACAACTTCTTCATCCACAAATGTTTCCTTGCTTTATGCAGCTGGAATAATTTCATCTAAAATGATAAATGGAGCTACTATGATGAGTTAAGCTGTAATGATGCCATGTTTTGTTACTTTGTGATTCACTCTGGACATATTGATTCTAGGTATAATATGAAGTAAAAGATGTATTTTTTTTTTTGTGGAAAACAAAACTTCAGGACTTAGGAGGAAACTCATCATATACTGAAAAGGGGAAATGTTGAAGGGTATATATTGAAAAGGAGTACATGTTGAGTAAAGGGGTACATGTAGAGAAGTTATTTTAATATTCAGCCGCCCTTGAAAATAACTCATCTTGGTATTTTCTTCTGAATTGAAGAACTCTAACAGTAAATATATGTTTTCTCTCAGGAAATCATGGGCTGTATACTTCAGTGTGATGTGGCAAACACACAGGAAGTAACTGAAAATATTACATAGAAGCAAAACTCTGTAATGAACTTCTCCTGGAATGGCAGTATGATAGCCATGATATTTGGGAAATGTGATATACACCAGAAACACAACTCAAGGATTTGAAAGCAACATTTTTCCTGGTGGGTCATGCTGATGCCTCTGCAAGTTATTAAGCAGCGCTTATGTGGTGAAGGTGTCAACTACAAACTTCAAGATTTATTCTGTGTGACCATCGTGACCCAATTGCATTTCCCCAGAAGTAAAGGGTCAGTGGCTGGTTCACTGAAGTACCAACAGACATGCACTTTGATTATCTTCTGCTTTTTGAATGGACTTCTCTTCCTCACCTTTATCTCATCTTGCAACAATGAGCTCTAAAACATAATTACGTGCTGGCTGAAAAAGTACTTCATTTGCTCTAAACCCAGTAGCTCATTCCTGTGCAGTGCAGAAAAAAAGTGAGTAATTGTTCCCCAATCACTTCTTGAGACCATTTGTGATATTTATTATAGGACCTGTGCCATCTCCTCTCTTTAGCCTTCTCTCCTTACCATCGAGGAGTCTGGGCACCTTTAAGTTCTTCCTCCTGCACAAGCTGACCCAAGTCTTTGATCTCACACACCAGTACTTCCAAGCCCCACATCTTGAGGCATGACCCACCATTTGAACAAAAGGACATCCTCCTTTAGAAGGCTTCTCTCTCCCACAGCAGGTGAATAACATCAAGTCACAACAAACTGCTAATAGGTTCCACCTTGGCCCTCACTGAGCACTGATTGGTTTCGATTTCCTCCCATCTATGTTCTGGACCAAAAGAACAGTGATTCTTGTGTGTGGTTAGTGTTTAAGGCTTCATTGTGTACATGGCCTTGAAAGATATATTTTTATAGGTAAGCACCTCATAAAATATTTTTCTGAAGACATTTATCAAGAGAGACTTTGAAAAACCATAAGGAGAGGGGAAGGAGAAGGTGGGGGAAGCACAACATGTGCATGTCAGCTGCCACAAAGCCCTGCAGCCGCAACCTTCATGTGAGAGGTGACACTTTGCACATTACAACAGGGAGTCAAAAGATTTATACTTGGCAGTCTGTATATATGGCTCTCCACGGCATCATTTTGAAAGGGTGATTATTGCTTTGACGTGAGGGAATATTTTACATTAAATGCTGAAAGTTCTCTATGTACATAGCAATAATCACCTGCTTTTTCTTACTGCATGGCTTTTAATAATAAATAATCATAAAAATGATAGTTAGGTTCTCCCAAATTATCCCATTTGTTTTCCAAGAACCCCCAGGGGCTGGTATTTATCACTTGATATTAATGCTCCCTGCTTCTCTCCCTCTGCTTAAACATGCATATAAAAAAGGTGCAGACATATGGAATGTGCCTTGCTTAATTTGATAGCAGCTCTGTTTATTATTATCTCTCTGAGCTGCAGTAATTGTAGTTCAGTTGTTAAGCAATTATTAAAACAGAAGCTGTAGGCCCCTTTTTGGCTTCTTTGTAGGATCCCCCCCAGTCTATTCCCAAATGCCCAGTGTATTCAAAAGCACAGCACTAACTGTAGGAAAGATGACAGGGAATGCCTCTTAAATTCTAGTATTAGTCAACAGTCAGAGCACCCATTGAGTTTAGACAGGAGCAGTTGGTAAATGTGCTCATAATATCTGTAGTTTACATGGCAGCTTGGGCTAATTAGAGACTTTCAGTATGTGTGAATTGGGAAGGATAGGTGAAGAAAAGCCACAAAAGAACAACAGAAAGACTTACATAGCAGAGTGAAGGCAAAAAGTTCTTCCTGTAGGATATCCTACAGCATGGCACCTGCAAAGTTTAGCCTCATGATTGTATCTGTTTTCTGCAGAAATTTTGCCTTTCTTTTTCTGCTCATTTAAAACACATGCAATAGAAAATTTTCTTCCTACATCTTCTCCTGGACTATTAACCAGATGAATGAATAAGTTTATCTGAGATAAAAAAAAAAAGATCTGGGCTTAACTAGTGATATTTTGTGAACTAAAGGTTTCAGTAGACTTTTTTTCCTGATGTTTTTTTGCAATTTTGGTTTTTCCTTTCTTCTATCTTACTGCTGAAAGGAAAAGAATTAAATAGCTATGAAATACCAATTGAAAGATGAAGTACAGAAGAGCTTGTAAGCAAGAATCCAAGTTTGCTAGAAACTGGCAGCAGTAAATGAAAACCTATCAAGTTTCTCACAGTTTTTTTTCTGTAAAAGACCTCCCTAGTAAAGCCAATATTTACAGAAGTGTTGAGTATCCCAGATACCACCAAATTTTCAATAAAAGAAGTTCTGCTCACACAAGCCTCCTCCTGCTGCTGCAGTTGCAATGGCCTGCAAAGATGTGCAGTCTGCAGTAAATGCAGCATGGTCCACTTCTTGCCCTCAGCAGACAGAGAGCAATGGGAAGTCCTTTGACTAACCTTTTCCCCACTCATCATCTGAATATTCTCATTCTTACATGCTTTTGGCTTTGCCTTGATCCAGCCTAGTTCATTGGAGAAGACTAGCCTCATCTGATAGCAGCTGTCAAAGAATTTATCCCTCCCTTCTTCAGCAAAAATAACGTAAAGCATTAAGTCACTAGCTCCTCTTGTTCAAAAATGACAGACAGCTTGAATGGAAGCTCACTGGGGCAAGCACCATCTTCTTATTCTATGGTGGTATGCATTAAGAGAAAGGGAGTTATGACTCCTTGCTAGAGATTTCCTCAGGTCAAAAATCAGCATGAAGAAAATCAAGAAAAAAGGATTGCAATGGCACCAAATATGAAGTGTCATCAGCTCAACACCAGATGTGAATTAATGAATCACAAGCTCTACCTTCCTACCTCCTTTTCCTTCTGTGTACCTTTCCGTCCTCGGTTGTGGGTTTTTTTTCTTCCTCCTTTTTCTTCTTGTACTTTTTCATGTCTTTGTAGCTTTCTCTATACCTGTGTCTTTACATTAAAGAGTTGCTGTACTCTCTTCTCTTTTACAAACCCTGCAGTCTTCTCCATTTCAGAGTTCCTATCACTAACACAGTCTTCTCATTCACTTCCTTGCTGGCAGACTTATCCTATGTCTCCAGAGAAAGGAATTTTTCCATCTCTTAATTTTGCTTCGCCAAAATTAAATTGGTAGTATTGGCTCAAATCTATAATTTGGTTCCAGGATGCACCTTCTGCCAAGCAGTAGAGACAGCTCTAGTTCAGACCACAGAAAACTTGTGGTCCTCCAGGCTTTCTTGATCACCCAGTGATCCCTGACACTGAGGGTACCGGCCAGCAGCATTCTTTACACAGGCCATTACGCACTTGACTGGCCAGATTGCAAGTGAGTTATGAGCAGCGCTGGCTCTAGCAAGTGTTTTTCAGGGCAAGATGCTGAACAGAGCAGTCTCAACAGATCATTTTGGATATACACTGACACAGTTGAGTTCAGATGATCCAGGAGTATGTGTGGCATGAGCCCTTTTACACAAGACTGTAACCCAACAGCACATGCTTGAAATCAGATTTGAACCCAAGAACTAAGGCTTGCTGCATTTCCCTGCTGACTAATTTATGTAGCAGCTTGCAGGTAACAGGAACAGTTCATTTTTTTTTTCCAGCTGTATCAGAGGTAACCAAGTTCACAAAGTGCATGCTTGTCAATGGATCTCTCCAGCCTGACGCATGTGCCTTTTCAGACTACTGAGTTGGTTCAGTATTATGTTCTCTGAAAAAACAAAGCAGCTGGAAGAGGAGCCTTTTCCCTGACACTAAGGCACCCTGAATCCCAGACAGTTTCAAATTGTCCTCAATATCACAATAATGAATGCATTCCAAAATTCAATGCTTTGCTTCCATAACTTAGACTCTCTAGCATTTATGAAAATATACTGTTAAGCAAATAACATAGTCTGTGGAAATAAGCATGGAATTTACAAAAAGCTTTCTTTTTCCCTTAAATTCTGAGTGACTCACAGAAGCAAAACCTTCAATTAGTGCACCTCTGAAAGTGAAGACTCATTTGCATTTCTCATTAGTAAAGCAGTGCTGTTACTCTCAATACCCTCACCAACAGGACAACCATAATTTTCAGGAGTCTGTTTCCCAAAAGTCAAAATAGAAAAAAACAGTCTCAGTAGGTGATTGTGGCCAGCAAGTCGAGGGAGGTGATCCTGCCTCTCTGCTCTGGTGAGACGTCACCTGAAGCACTGTGTCCAGATATGGAGTCTTCAGTACAGGAGAGACATGGACCTGTTAGAGCATGTCCGGAGGAAGGCCATGAAAATAATCTAATGGATGAAACACCCCTCCTACAAGGCCAGGCTGAGAGGTGGGGCTGTTCAGCCTGGAGAAGAGAAGGCCCTGAGGTGACTTGATAGAGGCCCTTCAAAATCTAAAGGGAAGCTACAGGAAAGAAGGGAACAGACTCTTTAGCGGGGTCTGTGGTGAGATGACAAGGGGAAATGGCTTCAAACTGAAAGAGAGAAGATTTAGGTTGGATATAAGGAAAAAATGTTTTACAGTGAGGTGGTGAGGCACTGGAACAGGTTGCCCATTGGTGTGGTGTATGCCGCATCACTGGAGACTTGCAAGGCCAGGCTGGACGGGGCTCTGAACAACCTGACCTAGCTGTGGATGTCCTTGTTCACTGCAGGGGAGTTGGACTAGACTACATTTAAAGGTCCCTTCCAACTCTAGGGATTTGATGATTCTATGATTGTACATTGTTTCTGCTCCCATAATTATGTTGTTGGCCAGGTGAGAGGGAAATTACCTACAGGAAAGATAGCACTTTCTCTTCTGCAGTCTGACTACTTTCGGGTATTATAATATGACAACAGTCTTTTCAATGATCACAAAGCAATGAAAAACCATCTGTTATCCTCTGAACAACAGAGGTGAAGTGTGTGCCCTGGGAGAGGACTTAAATGAGAGCTTTGCATCCACTGAACTTAAAATCTCTGAATTTGTTGATGCAGTTCTCCAGGTAGAGATGAATGTTGACTTGCAGTCCAAGCAACCATATTGATTTCAGTTGCGCTGAGACGTGTCCAAATGAAGAATGGACACAGAACTAAAACTATACATTTAAAGAACTTTTCACCGTGAAAATCATCTGAAAGAGTTTCCTGACCAGCCCTGAATGCAGACACTCCATGTGCTCTGCTTTTGTTACAGTGGATTATACTACTACTAGTAGTAGAAGGATCTATATTCTTTGTAGTGGAGTACATGTAACTGAAGATGCCAAGAACAATTGAGGAAGAATGAATTCAAGTCCTGACTAGTAAAGGTGAGGGAATTCCCAATGGCTTGTTAAAATTTCTGAATTAGTGTGCACGCTCTGATAGACAATTTCAGACCAACTTTAAGATTTTCAAATTTTCTGCTTCTGCTTGAGAAAGACGTGAACATCACATAATCTATTGCTAGGTTGGAAACCACTGCATCCTTCTAACCACATTCTTTTGCAGGATGAAGACTGCAGTGGAATGTATTCAAATACTTTTTTTTTTTACAGGTAGTCAGAGGTCTGCGAGTAATATATTAGCCCCACTTACATTATATGTATTCTGGCTCATCTGTACTTCCATTGTGCTCTCAAAAACCTTTTCCTTTTGCCAATTAGAGTCTCAGATTAATTATTTTATATTGTCTTTTCCTCTCAAAATTGCAGCTTTTTTATATTTCTTTTTTTTCTTTCATTTTTCTCTTCAATTTTGGCATTTGACTGTCTTTCTTTCATAAACCTTTTGAGCAGCAGCTGTGCTCAGTATCAGCATGACATGATACAAAAAAATATTGTTCCTTACAAAAAAAAAAAAAAAAGAGAAAGATTGAAAAAGGATGAGAAAGAAAGAGAGAGGCCAGGACCTCTTCTCTCTGGTCAGGCACAGACCATCCTAGGACTCCTTCTGAGCCCTGTGGGGGGCTGGCAGGAAAGAATTTGTAGGCACAGGGACACGTTATCCAGAATCAAGGCTTGAACCTAATTGTAAGCAGATTTTGCCCGCCTTTTTTTGGATGAATGATGGCCCACTGGCATGTGACCTGGCTTGGCGATTTCCCTACAGTGTCCAGGCTGCCATAAGGAGATACGTAATGTCTAGAGTGATAGGAAACTCTTCAGTGCAGATGGTACAGAGCTGCCTCATAAAATGACTCACTGTGAATCCTCACAGAAATCTCAGCTATAAAAATGATAATGGAAAAAGCACAAGAAAATGTAAAATGTCTTAAGAACAATTTGTTCCAGCTTGTGTCTTCCATTTTAGATAGAAATAAGATGTATTTTACAACCAAACCAAAAACTTCTTCCCTTTCATTGTTTTTGACTGGCCAGGCAAAATCAGTAGATCAGGGTACTGGCATTACGAAGGTGGAGGGAGCTGTTATAGGTGGCAAGGTGACAGACTGCGGTGCTGTGGCCCTTCCTCAGGAAAGAGTAACTGATTTCTTGGGAACTACTACATACACAAGAATTCCTCTCTCCCTTTTCTACTGCCCTTGCTTCTGCAGTACAAGAAAGAAACGTAATTAGAAGAAAAGGTGTATGAGGTTTTCCCAAGAGAATTTCTAAGTTTTACTACAGATTCTGAACCCTTGTGAGTGGAGTATTTCCTGTAAACCTTTACATGATCAAGACCAGGTATTTTAGGAGATGATTTGCCATTGAAGTCATGTTTCCATTTTGAATTCTCACAAATTTTCACTTGTTTTTCAGTATGAATTTGATGAGCTTTTACAGTACTTATTCCTAACTTAATGGAACTTCTCTGTAGCATTCCAGATTACCTCGACTCTTATTTTACTTATTCTGTTCTCTAGAGAGAGGCAGTAACACAAGACCATGAGTAACACAAGAGGAGTGGAAAGCATTGAATATGTTTCACTTCTCCTCTTTCTACCATGGATGATGATATCAGAACACTAAGTAAGAACATACGAGCTATTTTGGTGATGATACAGGACACCTTGCACTCATGTTCCACAGTTGCTATGTCAGTGTTTTAATGTGGTTTAGCAGCAAGTCTTTTAATTTCCCCTATTTTCATGGCTTTGGTTAGATTTACAGAGAAGTTCCTGGTAGAACAAACTAGATTTTTCTTTAGGAAATCACTTCCAAATTGGTGCTCCATGAACTCACTGAGAACTCTCTAATTCCTCTTGAGAAAGTAGGATCAGAACAGAAGTCTCGTCCTCTGGGCAACTGCAAACCATGAAAGTGGTTGAGCACTTGGTCCAGGAAATCAAAACAGTTCTAGTCCAAAACAAACCTATATAGGGCATGGGTGGAGGAGCTCCAGCAAGATTTATCCTCTCAGGACAGAGTCAGGGTACACCCCTGCAGTACTGCTTCTCTTGCTCTGTCCCTCTCAGCTATCCATTTGTAGGACTAGGTAGCACTACTGTCTTTCAAAGATCACTGCACAAACCTACCCACAAACTCATGCTGCCGAACACTTTGGCCATTAACCTCAAGACAAAGAAGTTATCACCTCAAGGTGAAGAATCACTCTGAAGATCTTTTAAGAAATCCTTCTTCATCTATACTTTGCGTGTTTCTTCCTAAGTAAACCATAATTTCCAAGTGACTTTATTCCGGATCACTAAAGTCAGAGCCTTTTTGAAGAACTCCTAGAGCTGTCTCCAATGTCATTTGTAAAGCCACTGCCCTAGCTCCATGTAAAAAGGCAGAAAAGGATTGGAAGAACAAGTACTTGGGAATTTTCTTGATTGTTGATGACAGTTAGGTATTTGAATGCCATCTTGATGCATACATTTTATTTGTTCCAGATCAAATGCCACAGAATCACAGAATCACATCTGCCTAACGTAGCCAAGAATACTGTTACTCTTCTTAGCACCAAGGGCACATTGCTAACTCATATTCAACTTAGTGTCCACCAGAATTCTAGGTCCTTTTCTGCAGAGCTTTCCAGCTGGTGCCTGGGACTGTTGCTCAGTGAGTGTCCTACTCTGAATGCAGTGACAGCTTTCAGACTGAGCTCTACCTGTCTGCAGTGAAGTGAATGTGACGAGGGGGAGGTCCTTTTCGGGAGAGGAAACCCAGTGTGATAATCTGTAGGGAAAAAGGGTGAGGTATTTGAAGGCTCAGCTGTAACTGCAAGAATTCAAACAAAATAATCTCTGAGTGGTAGTAGTACATTCATTTCTGGAACTCTCTGGAATAATATTTGTCTAATTCCTCTGGTTTTAGACTTCACTCTGACTTTAAAAGCTGTGATTCGTAAAGAATGGTCCTTCCAACAATGCAGAATAGTTGCAGAATAGCACTGCAAAGAGTTTCTGTTTTGAAGATGAATAATTCTTTGACACCACAGCAGTGATTTGACAGCACGTCTAGGACTTTTCTCCTGAAATTCAGATGAGTTTTTCCTCAAAGCTCAGAATGAGACTCATTCTAGTCCCAAGATCCATACAGAACAATATTTAATCTTAAAAGGGAAATTAATTCCATACTTGTATTTGATATGGCAGTGCACGTGTTGATCTGCATTTGCACCATACTGCATAACACTCTATATACCAGCTGTAAAAGGTTGACTCAGGGAGGTTATGGGGAGAAAAGTCAGAAACGCAATCCTGAATCTTTCTCTGCCATGCCGTAAAATCAACTATTTTTTGTCTATATAAACAATTTCATTTTAGAACTGAGCCCCAGGAATGTGGACCTATGATGAAAATATATAATTCAATTTGAAGCTGAATATTTGGTGATAAAAGTACTCCCAGGAATAATATTTAAACAACGATTACATTCTTCCATACTTCAGTTGCTTGCTTTCTTCTGGCAAAGTAAACAAAGCACTTGTACATTTAACTCACAACATCAGCAATGATGACTGATGAGGTTTCTTAAGCATTTCTTTATGCACACATATACACTCACATACACACAACTTAAAATGACCTTGAAGCTATTTGGAATTTTGTTACAGATTGGTTGAACTCCAAGATTCCTAGCTTTCAGTGGGAAAAAGTCACAAGAGATTGGAGGTCTTCATTAAACCCATTAATTAGCTGCCAATTCTGCAGAATCCCAGGCGGCATTCCACACTCATCTATATACACGGTTTTATAGGAGATAAGAACACCTTGGCAATACCAACTTTGTAATTTAGTTACACAATAAATACTTTCTGCTGTGTCTTTCTCCTTCTGTATACCAGTGAATGCTCTGTATACCTCCTTTTCCTTCTCCTGCTTAAAACTGTGATCTTGAAAGGCTGTAGTGGAAAAAAAGCCAACCTCCTTTTTTCCCCCCTCTTCAGGCAACTAGCAGATCCAAAAAGAAACTAATTTTTTTTTTTTTCTACTGAAGGGCTTCATAGATTGCATTTTACTGGATGGACAAAAAACCTGAACAAATTACAGTGAATTTCCTGTACTGAAATCCTATGAACTATCTAAGGGAATCATTGTGAGTAATGTATTGCTGTGCTCTTTAACATGCTTCATTTTAAGTCCAGACTTTGTCTCATTAGACATGGATGCAAGCTGCAAAGTTTGGATTCAGCCTTTTTAATGAGCATTTTGAAAGTTCAGAAGTGTGCAGAACTGTGTGTAACTCAGATAGCTTTTTTCCCAGACTGTAACATATGATGGTTCCTGCTGTGAGGTTTGGATAAAATCTGGGGCTTTGATTCAGTTCTATTTTTGTTTCTAATGTACTCAGTCTGCAGTGTTTGCAGCCTGCCATAAACCCCCTCTGTTCAACGTGCATATTGTTAAAACATGCAGAAGACTTGGCTCCAATCTAGCGTCACCTAATGGAAGCCAGCAGAACTGTGGGCTGGAAAGGGCCCTGAGCTGCAACGTATGATCACAGCAAACACCTGGACTTGCTGGAAGTGACAAAATAGATGCGACATTTTCTTAGGGACCATGTCAGAGAATTGCCTGAATGCTGGGCACCCTGGCTCAGGCAAGAACATCTCTGATATGCACAAGGAGGGGCCTTCAGAGGCGCTACTCTGTGTTTGAAAGCAGTGAGGTTTCTGGCCATGCTGCTTGTGAAGCAACTGTGCTTGTATAGCTGAAAGTAACCCTCACTCTGGAATTATCAACAAAATGTGGCTTTCCCAGCTGCTCAGTGAGCTCCATCCGTTGGCACTGCATGCCTGTGACTGGAGCTGGCAGGGGATGTGAACTGCAGCTGCTGTTGGTGCAGCTGAGGAGGCCTTTTCCCACTGCTCACATGCAGCAGGTTGAGCTCAACAGTGGCCGGGGATCAAGATCAGTGCTCCTAGCACCCATCCATCTTTCTTCCTTCCCCCACCAGTCCTTCACACCGTGACCCCCTCCTGCATGTGAGGAGGTGAGGTTGGGGAGAGATAAATGAGATAATGAAAGTTTCAGAGGAAATTCAGATTTTTGATCCAGTGTGCTGTGCCTTCCCTGAAGAACTATCCCTTCCCTCTGGCAGACACACCAAGGAATCTGCTTCCACTGTATGTGACGCTCATTTTGGAAGCTAGGATGTCTTTAACGATAACAGTGTAAATTCATGTACACCTCAAGTACATCTCAAGTAGGCCAGGACTAGCTTATCTTGATTCTTATCAAGAATCTTATTATTATCTTGCAGAAATAGAACAAGGGCCAATGGACAGAAGCTGGAACACATGAAATTCCATACTAATACAGAGAACTAATCTGAGTGACAGAGCACTGGAACAGGTTGCCCAGATAGTGGAGTCTCTTTCTCTGGAGATATTCAAGACACGTCTGGATGTCTACCTGTGTGATCTGCTGCAGGGATCTGCTTTAGCGGGGGGTTGGACTCAGTGATCCCCAGAGGTTGCTTCCAACCCCTACAATTCTGTGATTCCTGGGGAGAAGCCACACTGCACACCATACCCACCATTTGTGGGTACTGATCTTCGTGCTGCACTGATGAAGCATTGCACGGGTTTCCCTTCATGCACCACACATGAGCAGGGCTTGAGGTGCTGGCGACAGGAGACTAGTGTAGGGGAGGTTGTGCTGAGGAAAGTCAGAAACAAAATCTTTTTTTTCCCCTGCCATGCCATAAAATCAACTATTTTTTGCCTGTGTAAACAATTCAGTTTTTGAGCGGAGCCCCAGGAATGTCGACCTGTGATGAAAATATATAATTCAATTTGAAGCTGAATGTTTGGTGATAAAAGTATTCCCAGGAATAATATTTAAAGAAGGATTACATTCTTCTATACCTTAGTTGCTCTCTTCCTCTGGCATGATAAATTAAGGCACTGTGTACATTTCACCCCGAACACCTCAGCTGATATTTGATGGAGTTCGCTCAAGCTTTTTGCACATGCTTCTAAAATGGCTACCATACTATTTGCCTTTACATAAAATAAATGCAAAGCGTTAAGATTTGTGGCTCTCTCTGTCTTGCAGGATACAGAATACTGCAGGTTTTGACAGGGTGGTAGGTCTGAAGTAATTCAAGAGACAGCTGTTGACAACTGTGAAGTCTATTTTGTCTGAATAGCAACGCTTAGAAATATCTTTGATTTCCTTTGTGGAAATAAGAAAAGAATCTCACCCATGCCATAAATACTTTTAAACCACTAAGATTCATGTGAACAACAGTTGGAGACAATTATGTCTGAACTGTACGTGGTTAAGGAGACCACTGAGTGGATCATTAGCCCATGCATTGTGCAGATCATTTGGTGGGAGGAATGGAAAGGACCCCACGTTTGCCCCTCAGCGTGTCAGCTGCCCTTTGGGGTGATAGAGGACACAGAACAGGGACCTTCTTCATACGTCTGTTCCTTCTGTGCCAGTGTGAGGCCAGAACCTCCCTGCCCCACCAGCTGCCCTGTAGGACAAAGCAGCAGCCCCTGCAAACTAGGGCAGCCCAGAGCTCCTCCAGGCTCTGCAGAGAGGGGTTGGCCCCCACCACTGTGCACCAGGCAGTGTTTTGGGGGCAGGTTTGCATCTTCACTTTCCTGAGCCATGCCAAGGGCATCTGGGCTGACACTGAAAAGCTGGGCAACCATACTCAGTGAAATCCCTTAGTGGAATAACCTTGCACATGATTATAAATTTATTGAGGGCTTATGGAAAAGTCATTCTGACCTGTGTGTCTTTTCTGCCTCCTTATTGTGATTACTGAGAAAAATAACTTAAAGAACTCGATACGTTCACTTATAGTGAGCACATTTTTACAGTACCGGAATGCTAAACTGGGACTCTTCTGATATTTGGAGCTTCCTGGCTTGGAATCTTTTTGCCATAAAATATATTCTTCCCAAAGCCTAAGTGAACCTCTGAGATTTTGAAGCTGTAACCCTAGCAAACATAATTTAAAGAGGGAAAAATGTGCTTTGTCAGTGTCATTTCAGCTCTGAATCGTGCAATTTCTATTTCTCTGAGATACATTGCCTTTTTGGTCTCAGAGTGGGGCTGGTAATATCAAAGAATTCCAGTGGACTGTTTCAGCTAAAAAAGAAAATTAAGTTTAATACATGACTATTTAAAAGGCTTTTGAAAATATGATGGCAGAATGACCTTCAAAGAAAACGTCAGTCTCAATAAGTATTCAGCCCAGCTGCAATATCAAACTCTTTTCTTGGGATCCTGAGGTACTGCAAAAGCTTTCAGGAGTGGGAGGTATTTGCTCTTCAGCCCAGCTTGAATTATTTCGATATTAGACTTTATTGGATCTAAATGTAGCTATTTTATGGCTCTTTAATGTTTATGATGTATTTATTATCATTCCTACATTTTTTCTGCAGCACTATTGAAGAAGGACTGTGTCAAGGTTGTAAAGCTGTTTGTTACTGTACCTTTAATTTACAGCCTCTCTATGCTCTCATTTGAAGAGTTCTGTGGTGTTAATGACATTAGGTAAGTCTCACAATATCCATATGAATTCGTAGTTCCATATAACATGCATTGTGAGTAGAAGTAGACTGAAGCCAGCAGCAGTCAGGTCAACAAAGCAAGTTCATGACAGAGCCTGGGAATAAGTCGGCAAATTGGATCACTGTTGCCAACAATGAGACAAATTATGTCACTAAACAGGCTAAAAACATCGCTTCATTGCTCTAACAATTGTTACCGCAAATGAGAGAAGTAATGTTAAAAGTCAGCCCATTTCCTGAGGAAGAGTGTAGAATGGTTGGTTGCAATACAGAGATGGAGTTTGATTTTGTTCCAGGAGCAGGTCCAGACCCAACCTAGGCAGCTAGGCAGTGATCAGATGAGAGAGGATTGTTCCTGTTGTGCCCAGCAGCCTTGGAAGTCCTTCAGCAGCTCAGTACATCTCACCATGGGCTTGGCATCCATGCTCACTGTCTTGGAGAGATCCACAGCATGTGTCCTGTCCTGAAGATTACCCCTAGCTGCAGTCATGATCCGCTGAGGATATGCACCCTTTGACAGCTTCCATGAACGTGCTTTCATGTGCACATCGCTTGCCATTTTGCTTTCTGTGTTACCAACTCTGAGCTCCTCTGAGATCCTGTTGCCCTCTAATTTCAGTTCAAACATTTTTGTTGCTGAATCAAATACCAACAACACCACCTCTCCTTTTGTCCTACTAATTCTCCATCTCCTTTTAGCATATTAAGACCACAGGTTGATAGGAAAATTCCAGTAGGAAGGAATCTCAGGAGGTCATCTAGTTCAGCTTCTGCTCAGAGTCTTCACAAGTGTTTTGTGTTCGCTTAACAATGATGAACCAGAGCTCAGCTTTCAGGCACTAAAGTACAAGAGTACTAAAGAGTATTGAAGGAGCAACAGAGATTTAACAACGTCTTGCTTCTACATCCTCATCTTGCTTCTACACCAAGACAGTTTTTCTTAGATTCACAGAAATTGTCTATGCCATCTTGTAAAATTTCTATATTAGTATAATCTTGGCCATTACAACTCTCCACAAACTGGTTCTAAAACTTGTAGAAGACTTGATTTCTTCCATGGCAGCAATGTGGACACTTTTCTTGATAGAAACTGGTTTTTTTTTGTTTTTTTTTTTTATGGTTTTCAGTGACCCCTCCATAAGGAGGGAAATTGGCAGATGCCCCAAATTCTATGCAAAAGCTATGCAAGAAAGCCTTGACACCTTTAAGACAGGACTTGAAATGTTGTGATGGGCACAGAATGAATGAGATGCTTATGTCAGAGACTAGTTAATTAAACTGTTGGGCTCTCTCTCTTCAAGCCTCATACTTGTTTCTATTTCCAGTCTAGCAATTTGTGACCCTTCTGTACAAAAACGCCCACTATGTTCTCAATGTCATCTACAAGACGAGTTGAAAGCCCCGCTCAGTCATCTCAACAATGCAGAAGAGAGGGGAGGACATGTATACAGTACAAGATACGATGGCAAATTCTTGCTCAGTATTGCCATGTTATGTCTGAGTCTAGGTGGGTCGCATAGACAATTCCTCAGTGCACCATCAGCAAGGCAGTCATTGTAGGGGTCAGTAAACCATTTTTAAGGGGTGGATGAACAGGTCCTTCAGGGAGCTGTTCCTTGGGTAAAAAAGTACCCCCGCCCCTTCCCTAGCCCCAGCTTCCAAAAACAAATTACTAGTTTGTCCACCTACAGAAGCAGCTCAGATTTGTGAAGTCAGAATAGTGGAAGAGGCACTCAGGAGTTGTCAGCAGATCACCTCCTGTGTAAGAAACAATTGCTTCTGCTGAGAGACACCAAGAGGATGTTGGGAGAGGACTTTCTTAGCACAGCTATTCTGCTTTCAGCGTGTCAACTGCCTCCAATGTCTCTGGATACGCTGGTGTGCCAGACAGAGGGACCTCTTTTCCTGTTTGTTTCCCATCTTGGTTATTTCTGTGGCAATGTTCTCCTTCATTAAAGAGCTGCTTTTTACTTCTGTGCTTAAGCTCCACAGACAAATCATTCTCTGTGGTATCTGTAGGTGACAACGTCACTTATCCAGTATTTGGATGATGTTTTAATATCGAAGGGAGAATTTGCCTTCTTGTTTGAGCCAAACTGGAATGCCTTATGATTAAATAATATGTAAAACACATTATGCTTTTAATGCTACCGCTGTAATTCATCTCTGTGAAATGAATAACTGTATTTGAACTATCTTCCTTCTACTCCTACTCCCACCTTCTCACCTCTCCCAAATTGTGTTAACACATATAACCTAGATTAAGTTGTGTGGTGAGTTTGGAATCCTCTGGTTTTCTGTTTTTCAGTCTGTCAGTAGTTTGTAGTCTGTGGCACTGTAAATGGAACTGTTCTTAGAAATGTAATGGCTTGATAAAAGCATATAGTTTCAAAACCACTCAATAAATATTCATCAGAAAGGATCTCATGCTATTGCTCCCCACATGTAGTCAATATATCACTTTAACTACAGTTCATTTACCCTCTGTTTATCATCCCCTCTTAAGCCATGTGGAATACTCATCTTCTCTAATCCTTGTCTATAGTATTTCCAAAGTACTTTACAAGCTTGGAGTAACTGACTTTAATGCCTTGCAGCAGCTGAGCTGGTAGCATATATGATACCTTAAATGTAACAATCAAAGGAGCATGCAAGATTTTGGTATTTCCGCTGGCTTGCAGATGTGCAATATCCAGGTCCAAAAACTGTACGTCAAGTTTAGACTGAAAGTGTTTAAAACAAACTAATGTCTCACTGGTCTGTGTCAACACCCCTATAATGTAAGAGGGTATTCTCTGATAGAGCAGCAGTATTAAATATCGGTTACTCAAACCCTACAGTAATTTCTTTTTTGTATGTGTGTCCACGAATAACCTTGCTCAAGATTTATGTAACAGAGTGTATTGTTTTATTAATCCAGACCATGTGGTATTCTCCAGGTGCTAAGCTTTGATCTCCTTGCCCTTGTATGTATTAAGTTTTCTGGTTCTCATTGACACTGATGCTCTTGATTTAAGGTAATCTTCTTATAGTTGGAGGCAGGAAAAAATGCAAGTGAACTCTGCAGTGAACCTGGAAACTTCTTGCTTTGTTTCGTCTCAGTTCTGATTGAATCTCCACTAAATTCAGCTCAGCAGAATCCAGCCACCACTTTTAGAAGTAAAAGTATATCTTTCTACAACATTTTATGGCATGGAATGTCGTTTATGGCACATTATATTACAGTTTCAAATGCTAGCATTCACTAACTAGAGGAGCTGTGGGTTTATATTGAAACAACTGAGCAGTGTTAAAATAAAACAAACACAAAAAGGCAGTATTCCACATCCCTTTGTTGATCATGGAGACAAAGTGCAAGAGTGTGAGCACATGAGCAGCGGAAGGCATGTAGCAGGGGAAGGAGTACAGGATAGTTAAAAAATTGCAAGCGCAAGGCTTTCTCCTATGGGCCAGTACACACAGGCTGCAGATGAGGAGAGGGCTGAGGAAGCTTCTCAATTTGCTTTTGAGGTAACATCTGATGAGCTACTGTTTCTCGCCATCCTTGTTGCAGCTGGCAGGCATTGTCTCCACAACTCTTGCCTCCACTCCAGCATTTTTCCCAACTACCTTGACAGCTTATTTTGCAGGCGTGTGCTGACTTGGTGCAGCTTGGTGGGACTGGGAGCAGCTGGGCTGGGATTATTGCAGGACCAGCACTGGTCAGACTCGATTTGGAGCCAGCTCTGCATGCCTGCCCAGCCCAACATGCACCTGGCATGCTACCTGGGAGGTCTGCGGCTCTCTGCAGGGCCCACCCTCAGGACTGGCAGGTTGGTCAGGGAGCAACATTGTGCTCTGAAATCAGGGGCTGTGAGGTGGGTGGGTGCAATTAGATCATGTACGTTGCTTGAGCTGTTGCTGGGAATGAGACATGGCTTCTGTAAAGAACTGCAGGAGAGAAGAGCTCAAAGGGACCACCCAGTCCATCCCCATGCCCTAGCCTAGGATTAGCAATGCCAGCATCTTTTCTGGGCAGAGAGGTGTTTAGCATGTCCTTAGCAAGCTCCTCTGTGGGAAATACCTCAGTATCCCCAGGCAGCATCACCCAATGTTTCACTACCATTAAAAAGATTCTTCTAACATTTAGTGTGAACCTTGCTAATTAAGCTCATTTACTTGTTTTCTTCTTTTCAGTGGATAGAGGGAAGAGTTTATTTCCCTCCTGTTTGCAGGCACCTTCAACAGTGCTGAAGAATATGACTCTCCTTGGCCTTCCCTTCTCCTGCTGAAACAATGCAGTCTTGTTGAAACGTCACTCTTTCTAAAAGATCATGATTTTTAAGTCATTCTAATGATCACCTGAAGTGGGGTCAAACCTTTCCTGAACTGGAGACTTGCCGAGCCAAACTGAGTTGAACAATTAATTTACATACCCATCAGGTTACATGCTTGCTTAGCCACTCTGGTAGGACATTTGACATTTTTTTTACCCACACCAGCTAGCTCTTTTTGACTTTTGCACAAACCGTGAGGTGCCTGGTTAGCTCAAACACACTTTATATTCCTTTTCTGAATTGACAAAGATCTCTGTGGCAAGGCTGGCATTTGCATTGAGGTGCCTTCTGTGTCAGGCCAAATCTTGAGCCCTGGATCTCCACCAGCACTCATGTAGTAAAGCCTGCATCAGTGGGAGCAGAAGGCTTTGACTACTTCCCAGCATCCGTGGGAAGTTTCTTTGTCCCTGACAGGTCTGGACACTTGTGTTTGTGCAATGCATGTTGGCCTACGGAGAGAGAAAGGTTTTAGCTATGCTCTGCAATGTAGCCCCTGCCAGAGGGAGCTGAAAGAAAAGAATTTAATCTGAGGAATCTGAGGGCAGTGGAGATAATTTATGGACAGAGAATACAGGAGGATACATAGCTTCAAAAATATTGTTAGTTTGTGTAATAAGCAAGGAGGACAGTGTAATGGAGTGTGTATACATGGAAATAGCACAAATATTTTGCCAGCATCCTTAGGGTATTGGGAAGAGATTTCCATTCTACTAGTTGAATTGTCATGAGGGATTTTCAAGGGTCAAGTTCCATATTGCAAGGAGGATATGAAACTTTTAGGCCACTTATTGCATGGACATGTGAAGCAAAGATTGTGCATGCTTGAAGGTTCTAAAAACAACTGGCTCTTTTATGTTTGAAAAGAGGCTTTGTGTCATGGGCTGTATTCCATCGCTGAATCTTAATCTTTTGAAAGGCATGATTGAGAAGACAGTGCTGTGCATGCTGAAGGAGTATGGCAGGCTCATTAGAGTGTCTACAATGGACCCTCACAACAAGTGGCATAGTGGAAGCTGCAAATCACGTGGTTTGTGCAGAATGCAAAATATGCAACTCGCAATGAATATGATATGCCTTGTTAAAGGGGCCCTGTATACTGTATCTTGGTCAGCCTACCCTTGTGCTATCACCATATGAGTTTTGAAGAGAAAATATTTTGTCACCACGGCATAATCTTGCTATGTTTTTCCATTCTTTTCTAAACTTCGAGTCATCTCCAAGTGCAGGTTGAGAGCAACCCTCTGGAGACTTAGAAGAACCAGTGCATGTTTTTAAGACACTGGAAAATTCTACTGGTCCAGATATTTGTTCAACAGAAGCAAGACATGAAATGAGGAAGGGAATAAAAAGATGGATTATTGAGGAGCTTTGTGGTTCTCATGGTATTCCCAACATGTAGAAAAATACAGTGCTGCAGCCCACATCTTTCATACTTTTTAACAGACCCAGGTTTCCATAAGTTGCTATCAAGATTCTTTCTTTTATCAGTATTTTATCACTAACTTGTGGAAGCCTCAAAACAGATTTTATTTTTAGAACATTTTGTAGGCTTGCTGTTCTCTTTATCTAGGTTATTGTTACATTACCTACCTATTACAGCTTAGTAACATAATACAGTGCATGACCTAAGCTTCCCTGCGCACATAAACCAGCAAATTATTATTTTATTTTACAGTCATCCCAACTACATACTAAAATCATCTGGGAAAGTGTTTTCTAGTGGGCTGATATGAAAGAAAGACAAAATATATTGCATTGGATTTTAAACTTAATAGGAAGACATGTATAAGAAAAACAGTAGCAATCAGGAATCTGTACAATTCTGTACATGACTGAAAAATATGAACTAATAACATCCAGATGAGAAACCACATACAATACCTCAATATTTTCCTTTAATTTTCTGTTCTACAGCAACAATGAAGGAAACTTTAGCTTCCCTTTCATTCTTTACGAGGCAGATCCTAATATTTCTTTAAAACTGCACATGACACAGGGCAAACCCACAAATAATAATACTTCATGTAGCAGGTGGCCTGTCTGTTGTTCTACTCAGTGGCTGCCAGTGCATTTTTTAGTTAAGAAAGAAGCTGTTTCATTGAGCAATTTTGGACATACATAGTGAGATTCTTCAGTCTGATAAAAAGTTTTAATGGGATGAGAAGTGTCTAAATACAAATATTTAACTTGTCTGCCCTGTCCTTCTGTTACAGGATAATGCGCTATTAGTTTTCTTGGATTTCCCTCATTACTCAACCTGCCGCTTAAGCTGCTCTGACAATTCTTTTATTTCTGCCACAGCATAACCTTTTCCAGTGTTTATACTTTCCTTGTCCTTGCCTGCAGATGAGCAGCCCTGTATCACAGATTCAGGGAATCCAGGTACACGATCCTTTGTGAAACATTTCACTGCTTCTTCTTTCCAGACTGTAGCAGAAGGAGAGATGCTTTATGTCTATGAGGAATAATCCAAACTGTTAAGCATGTTATCAGAGTTCGTAAGAATTCACGTGGGGAAAAGGAAAAATTGCACATCTTTTCTTTGTAGAGCTTGCCTTGGCATAGCATATTTCTTTAACTCCTGGAGAGTTAGCTAGCATTAGTAGAAAGCCTAATGCTGCAAAGTCCTTTATTAAATCTTTAGATGTCCCCAAAGGCTGGCAATGTAAAGAAAAAGGAAGATTAAACAATTTAAAATTTGAAATAAGTTGCTGTTGAAGTGTGGTTCTCCTCTGAAAAAAAAAGAAGAAGATGGTAAAACAAGCACATTTTAACTCAACAAATAATATTTAGTTGTATGAACTTCTTTTACCGACAAAAAAAAGAAAAAGAAAAAGAAAAAAAAAAAAAAAACTTTTACTGTTTTATAACACCTGGCCAGCACAGTGCTGTCCAAGTAAATTGAATTGTATTCAGTCTTAGTCTTGGTCAGCAGAGTTATATACTTACTACATATGTGCACAATTATTGGGAGCAATGAAAATTCACTGGTTATATTGCAGGGATTTTTTATTCCAGGATGTTACTGCTTTGATAGCTGATGACTTTCTTGGGTCTACAGCACACTCACAAGCTGCTAAGTGAGCCTCAGGTAGAAAGACCTGGGATGAAGGTGTGAATTAGTTACAACTCAGCCAGAAAACTAAGAATATTTGGAACAAAAATCAGTGATAAGAAATAGAACCACGGAATCACAGAATCTTAGGAATTGGAAGGGATCTCTGGAGATCCAATCTCCCTGGTACAGCAGGTTCCCTAGAGAAAAGAGTGCAAGCAGGTTTTGAGTATCTCCAGAGAAGGAGACCACACAAATTCTCTGAGTATCTTATTCCAGTACTCTGTCATGCCCAGAATAAAAAAGTTATTTCTCATGTTCATATGAAACTTCTGTGTTCCAGTTTGTGTCTGCTGCCCATCATCCTGTAGCTGGGCACCACCAAAAAACAGCGCGGCACCATTCACTTGACACCCACCATTTAGATATTTATAAGTGTTGATAAGATCACCTCTCAGTCTTCTCTTCTCCAGGCTGAGCAGTCCCGGGCTTCTCATAAGAGAGATGTCTAATCTCTCTGTAGCCCTCATCTGGATTCTCTTTCTCTGTCTTTCATGAATAGGGAGCACGGAACTGTGGAGGCTCAGATGCGGCCTCATCAGGACAGAGTAGAGAGGCAGGATCACCTCCTTCGACCTGATGGTTGTGCTCTTTTGAATGCACACCAGGATGCCACTGGCCTTCTTGGTCACAAGGGCACAATGCTGGCTCATGGCCAACCTGTTGTCCAACTGTTGTCCAAGCCTTTCTATTCTGAGCTAAGATGAAACCTTGCTTTGAAATTTCCCTTGGGAAGGAAATAAGAGAAACCATCCAGGATCAAAGAAAGCAGTGGATCTCAGTCTCCTGAGGAATCTTGAAGCACAGGACTCACCTGTTGTAAATGAGGTAATGATGAACTCTGGAGCATGTAATATTTGCTGGTGCTTCTTGCCTTGATATCTGCTTTGTGCATACTCACACTGCCTCTTCCATAATCTCTCACTTGGCGCTTGTGTTCTAAGTTCCAGGTGTCCCTGGAAGGTTGGGTTGCTGGAGACTCTTGCCCTGATGAGTTGGCTCAAAAGGTTTGGGAACCATGAGCCTGCTGGCTGAAGGAGGACAACATGATGTGGACATCCCAGTCTGTGGGTCAGCAGAGTCCTGGCTTCACCACTTGTCAGATATCTGGTTGTGATCTCCCATTTCTCTCTCCTTATATAGAACAGAACTAAGTCCCGCAGAAGTTGTCATTCAAGACCACTATTTCCCAGCTCATTCTGTTGATAAAAGGGATTGCTGTTCAATCCTTACTGTCTTTTCTGACATGGGGAATGAAAGTGTCAGTTGCCTTCATGGTTCTCTGTGCTGGAGCTGCCTATTGCAAGGTAACAGTCTGTACATTGACTGGACAAAAAAAAAAAAAGATTAATTTAATGTAATTTTCTATGAATAAGCAATAGTTTCCACCAACAAATGGCACTGAACTGATGACTTCATTATCTCCTTCAACGGTACCCAGTACTGTCTTCTTTTCAAGAGTATCAAGTACTTCAGTTTGAATTTGTTTTGCTGCATCTGTAGGAACAAAAGAAATAAAGGTCAGTCCTTCCCTGGCACTGAGACCTTTGCTCTGGTCTCTGCCATGTTCAGGCTTTGCATTTCCTCATCTTCCTTCATGGATAAGGAAAACATAGCAACATTCCTACCCTGCTGTGAAGTAGCTCTACCATAAAGTAACCAAATAGACGATGGCCAGTGGCATCTGATTTTGTCTGTAAATTGAACGTAGGCTCTGCAGCAGAATAAGTCCTTTCACAAGAGGTCAGAGGGGTGGGAAAACAAGAAACTTCTACAGGTTTGTCTTCTTTATTAACATAAATGGATCACCATACGAATAGACAGTTCACAGTTCTTCAGGGAAAAATCAATACAGAGAAAGTTTTTCACTACAGTTTATTGGACAGAAAGCCTTATATGCTTAAATACCATGAGGACATGAGAAGCCAGGTACACCTCCAAATATTTCAAATAAAAGCAGAATTTTCTAAACACTGAGAGTGATTTTCTTTGTAAATAGGTTTAACCTTGGACCTTCTGTCATCTTGTATTTTTACACAGGAAATTAATTTTCTACATCCTCTGTGTGCATAGAGAAGACAGAAAGTTGAAAAACTCCAAGGGATTTCCAAAAAAGCCTCCATATAAATTTTAAAATTAAACAGATGTTATATGATTACCATTAAATCTGAGCCATGGGTTCCTAGGTTATAAACTATATGTTCTGAAGCAAGAGATGAAATGGATTTTTTTTCAATTACTGAAGGTTTTCCAGATCAAAAAGATCAGGATTTAGATGAATCCATATAGGCCTTTTGTTCCAACAAGAGTTTATAAACATTCAAAATAAGTAAATGCTCTCAAAATAGCTAGTAAATGGCCTCAAGTAGAGATGCTCTGTGACTGCTCAGCATTGCTGGGAGTGCAATTACATGTTGCTGAGAGCCTGCCCATTGAGATCACTATCCTCAGTGGGCACTGGAGTGGATCCCAGGTGAAATATGGATAAGCCCTTCTACTTACCTGGTCACTTGCTGCAAGGCATGTTCCGTATCTATGATTCCAGAAGAAATATTGTGTATTCCAGTTCAAAATTTCCACATTAAAATTTTTGTGCTAGAGAAATAAGTCTTTGTGAGAGGAGGGAACTGTTGTTGCCTGCTGCTGTTGTGAGATTGGCTTCCAGCCTTGCTCCATGGTCATCCCAGTCCTTATCACCTGCTACTACCAACCCTCTCTGCAGAACCACCTGGAGAGTACGGGTAAAGTCTTGAGGGGAAACATGGATCTCATCTCCTTTTCTCCCACCCCAGTCTGTCTTCAGAAGCCCTCAAACTCTCCATGACACAGTGGTCCTTTCCCACTTGGAAAGGGAAGGAAGGGAAGGCTTGGGTTGGAAGGACCTCAAGGATCATCAAGCTCCAACCCTCCTGTCACAGGCAGGGTTGCCAACTGGTAGATCAAGTACTAGACCAGGCTGCCCAGGGCCCCACCCAACCTGGCCTTAAACACCTCCAGGCACAGAGCATCCACAATCTCTTTGGGCAACCTGTGCCAGCACCTCACCACTCTCTCAGTAAAAGACTTCCCCCTCACATCTAATCTAAATCTCTCCTCCATTTAGTTTAAAACCATTCCCTCTTGTCCTATCACTACCTACTCTTGTAAAAAGTTTATTTCCCTCATGTTTATAAACTCCCCTTAAATATTAGAAGGCCACAATGAAGTCTTCCCGTTGCCTTCTCTTTTCCAGGCAAAACAAGCCAGTTCTCTCAGCCTATACTCATAGGAGAGGTTCTCCAGCTCTTTGATCATCTTTGTGGCCCTCCTCTGGACCCTATTCAAAAGCTCCACATCTTTCCTGTGTTGGGGACCCCAGGCTTGAACGCAGTACTCCAGATGGGGCCTCATGAGGGCAGAGTAGAGGGGAATAAGGGCCCTGCTGGCCACCTGACTTCTGATGGAACCCAGGATACCATTGGCCTTCTGGGCTGCAAGTGCACCTGTCTCATGTTAAGTTTTTCATCATCCAAGACCCCTAAGTCCTTCTCAGCAGGGCTACTCTTAAGTGGTATACACACTTCTCCCAGTTTGTATACATATCTGGAATTATCTTGACCCAAGTGCAAAACCTTGAACTTTGTTGAACTTCATTAGGTTCACAAGGGCCCTCCTTTTGAGTTTATCAAGGACAAGGAACATTTGGAAAAGGAGTTGGAGTTGTAAGCAGATACATTCTCCTTTAGGAGATGAACCCCATTGTGCCATGGGAAGAGGAGACAAAAGAAAATACACAGAAGTTTTTCACTGCAGTTGGAAAATTTAACAGTGTATGGATTATTAGTGAACTGCTTGAGTATCAAACAAACAACAGCTCTCAGAGTGTTACCTGATTTTCTACACGAGGCACATTTTCCTGTTACCACAGAGAAATCTCAAAGTATTATTCCCACTCTCCCTCAGAAAGCAGAGGCTCAGTGAATATTTAGCATTTATCCTTTTCATCCTGTTGGCGTGTGATCGCATCTCCAAGCCATATTGTATTTTGTCACTTCAGTGATGTAGACTTTCTGTACACCTATGAAGGATGACTTTTCATTGCCACCTTTTATCTTTCCAAATATGTCCCTGTTCAGCCTTATTTTCCTCTTGATTTCCTCCATCTGGTTTTCATCTGACCTTGAACAGTTGTCCAAGGTGTGTATAAATATACTTTTGCTTGTTTCATCTTTCCCAAGATGCCTTTCTGCTGAATATCAGCTTAAGATGATTTTTATTTGGATCAGCTTCATATTTAATCTTACTTTTGGCCTTAGTGATAGAGATCCTCTGTCAACTTCCTGTTTAGGAGCTTCAAGTGTGCACAGAGCAATTCAGTCACTTGTAAAAGAAATGTTTTTTTTTTTTAAAAGTAACTCTAGAGAGCATGCTGTATTAATTAATTACATTAATTATGACTTTCTTCTTGTTGTTCTTACCTAACCTAGTGCAAGGATATCTGAAATAGTAGGAAGGCTAATTCTTTCACATATTTCTTTTTCTTTGGAAACATTAGATGATGCATTGTGAGATTGTTTTGTGGGCTGGAAAGAGAAAATACCAGGAATTTTTAAGGGGGTAGGAAACAATGCCAAATTGCCATAAGCTCAGATGAAAAAATATGAGATTCTGCAGAGAACTATAAGGCTGCTCTCTGGATGCTCTAAATTTCTTGAAGTGCTTCCCATTTTGAAGGAACTTCAGAAGCACTAATGGGAGACCCAGTACATGCATCCAAGGCAGGTTCATGATTCCTACAAATTATAGCATAGACTCTGTTCATATAATACCTTCCTTGACTTGTGTCTACTTGATCCCTACCATGTCATCACACAAAAATCAAATCTGTGTTATTCATGTTGCCTTTTCTTTTCCCCCTAGAAAACTAATGTTTTTCTGAGAATTCATTTGTGTAATTATGGGAAAAAGGTAGTCCACGGTGTTGATTTAAAATATACTACATATAGTGTATACTTGCTTTTTATCCCCAAGCCTATTGATTTAGGGCTTTCCTCACCCTTAGAGAAATAGCTGTCATGATAAATACCAGCCCTTGGTGCATAAAACATAGTTGACTGTCACTTGCTAGACTAAGTACTGCATTGGATGTGGTACAGGTGTACACAGAGACCATCTTTTGCCAGGTCCATCACAGACAGAATTGATTGTTTAAGAATCCATAGAGGTGGTGAGACATTAGGAATATATTGCTGTAATAGAATGGTATTTTATTTAAGGAATAATAAAATATATGGATAAGCAGGAGGCAGAACAGAAGCATAAGCCTGCATGGTTAGTGGGATGGAAAAACTGAAACAACATACACAATAATACTTAGTCTAATACTTAGACTTCCAGAGGTATCCTCTGTGGTGGTTTTGAGCTCATACACATACTTTGATGTGCACTGCGCATGCTTTTATCTGATTAGTCTTCCGAAATGATAAATCAGATACATTCTGGACACATCAGAGGTTTCAGTTTTTTTTTCTTTTTTTCAACATTCAGGAGAATTTATCTTCATTTAGGAGGATATAAGTTTAACTTTTTCCCTGTTTTTTAAAAAAATCACCTGATATCAATTAGAATTCCTTTACTGCTGGGCTGATTTATAGCACTGTAATACAGCACTGAAAATATGAAAGCAGAGAAGCAATATTTCAAAATGCAGCATAAAATCAACAATAAAAATGTATATTTATAACCTGAAAAGTATGATTTCATCTTGGAGAATTACCAAGCTAATAGCAGTAATAAGTATGATTTTAGTTGTACCATATTGTACTTATTAAACACTTCAGGGGACTTGTGAATAAATCAAATCACAAGATCATTTCTGGATATTTGAACATATTTTTAGATATTATAAAAATGTGGAAAACTATCACAACTGGTTATCATTTATTCATGTTTTCCAAAAAAAGATTTTAATCATAAACCTTTTGTTACATCTTTCAAGATACTGGGCTGAGGCCTGCAAGTTGAGTAAGTTACTCCATTTAATAAATGTAGATTTAATATCTTTTGGAGATAAAGTTAAAGTAGAAAAAGTATTTGCAATAATGTGAATTATACTCACTATCCCAGGAAATCTTGTTTGGTGTACAGAGGATGTTTCAGAGGAAGGCAGAGAAATGTTTTAGTAACAACAATGGGCCATAATCAAAACCCTGGACCCAAGCTTGTGAGCTACAATATGGAAAGTTTAGATTCAAATTCATACTTTGTGGATTTATCATGGGCAGAACTCCAGGCTTGATGGATGAGATTTTTCTCATGTCAGTGAATGAGAGAAGTTACAGAGCCTGTTATTATTTGTTACTACTTCTATTACCTGTATTACAGTGAAGTCTAGAGGACTCACGTAAAGCTGACACTACATAGTACTAGGTACTGTATGAACAGTGAAAGATTCTGGCTTGAGAATGACACAGGATAAGAAAACTGTTCACTAAGATGAACAGTTGGAAGAGAAGCACATATGGAAAAGTAGGAACTCATCACTGACTAACAGAAATTAAAGTCTGCAGACATGAATTTAGACATGCACTCAAACAACATTTCCCAGTGCTCCATCTTGTCTACAAGGCAACAAATGAATGACCAGTTTCTTTAGGAACTAGACTCCTCATGCAATCTGGTGTTGCTTGAGCTCCTTGGAAGCTAATTTTATACCAATTTACAGCTAACAATTCACACCACCTAAGAACTTGTTCCCACATGTTTTGCTTTGCCATTTGTAAGACAGTGTGGACCATATGAAATTCATGGATGTAGAACACATAATTCTGAAGTCTACCACGAGGAAAATCTTCTTCCATGTTGACATGCTTGAGGAGTGTGGATCTTACTATGTAACAGTCATTTTGAAAGCTATGATATTTACTTCCTATTTTTCTCATGCCTTGTCATTTCTTAAAAGAAAATAAAGTGTTCCTTTGATTTTATTTTTTGAAGATATACAATAGGATTATAGAAAGCCACTGCCTTCCACTAGCCTGTGCATCTTTCCAACTCCAAAATAGCTTGTGCTATTATTTTTCAGAGTTTATGGTGAAACAAATTCCTTCATGGTGTGAACACCACAAAATGACAACTTTCAGCCCATAGTGAATTGTTCTGGCTGAGTTAAAACCCCTTGAAAATAAAGACTGTAATAGAAATACTGGTGGAAGCCTTTATGATAATAGCCTGAACAAAGCTTTGCTGTAATGTTTTCTGGAAACAGAGCCATAATGATTTGTTGAGGAATCTGTTCTGATCTCATCATAAAGGGAAAAATGTTCCTGTCAAGTTTAATCCCAGATCTCCTATAACCCAGTGCATATTTCCAACAGGCACTATCAATAGACAAGGAGGATTTAGAAAATAATTTTTGTTCTACAGTACTCAGAGTGAGGAATAAAAAAGGGGTCTTAATGACATTCTTCAGAAGTCAAAGAATAAGTAAAATAGAATCAAGTTGCTGCACTGTGAATTGCAGAAGGAAATAAAGCCATTATTGTTACTACTGCTAGTGCTAACAATATACTTTGGGATGTTCTTCATGAGTAAAAGAGCTGACTGGTTTGATGGACCCTCAGTGAATTTTCACTAAAGATGCAGATAGATTTACATATGTTGCTTTTCTGAATATGGAAGCTTACTTTCCTCAGTAGTCAGGGAAACAACAGGCTGAAAGCAACTAACTTAAGGCTTAACTGCATTGCACAAAGATGTGTGGTGCAGAAACACGGCATTTAGCTTTGGATCTCAGAGAATCCAACAGAGTGAAAGAGATGCACTGTAAACTGTGAACATAACAACTTGGAATTAACTTCTGAGTCTTTTCACAGTCTGAAATACATAGTGCAAACATGTCCTGACACACGTCAAGTTAAGATCATATGAACCAGTGCATCACTGAGCCTCTCATAGGAGTGTGATTTTGAAAACAAAACTGTATTTGTAACCCACATCTGAAAGTATGGGTGTTGGAGAGTGTTTTGTCAGTGAGACAGCCTGCAGGGGTTGTGCCATCTTTGCAAGCTCTCTGGGAAAATGAAAGGGTATCCAAAGCCACATCACATTTCACGACAAGAAGCAACATCCAAAGACCACAGGATATGAATGCACAGACAGCAACATGTAAACTTATGCATGGATTCAGATCATAATTTAAAAGCATATGTTGCATTTAATGTTGTCACCCTTCTTAATGGCGTTACTCCTTTATTTCCTCCTGCCTGCCCTTCCATTATCTGCCTCTTTTTCTCTCTGTAGGAAAAATATTTTGATGGTTGCTATTGATGTACCACAGAGGAACTCTATGCCACGATGGTGAAAGACAATGATCTTTTAATCTGGAAGTGGCCAGGAGTGCTACCATGCATGTGTGTTGTGAGTGGGAGACATGGCCATTTTGTGGCTGTTATTCTAGTGTGACCAAAGAGGCTCCATTGTGTTTGTTAACGTCCCTGCAGTTCAACATCTCTGCAGCCTTCCTTTGCTGGCAGGAGCAATGTGTGAAAAGGATGAGGGCAGAATTGCCACCTCTTGATTATCTCTTGGACATTGACCTTTATGACTCATGATAATGCAGGCTTACATAAAGTGTTGTGTGTATCATCTTGCCAAAAAAATGTTCTGAAGTATATATATTTTATAATGGACTTGAGCAAAAACAAATGTTGAAACATGCTAGCCAATAAAAATGGGAATGCTGATTTTTGGAAGAACATGTAGTACAATATTCTGATACAGTCCACAACATATGATCTGAAGAGGTAGGCTCTTCTGGAAATTCTTAGCTGAGCAGTTAGCTGGAGCAAATCAAAATGGCTAGAAGCTTAAACCATTTATTTCCACAGCCATTGCAGGACTGTCTAAAGATCATCTCAATTATTTTTTTTAAATGTAAATAGTTTTCAGTTTTACGGCAGAGACAGCATTTCATTGGACATTATTTGGCTTCTCTTGTATTTTCCTCCAAGAAAATAAATGAAAGTAAAGTCCTGAGATCCAACACCAAGGGAAGGCACAGTGTGTTTACCCAGAAGCCTCTACTGCAGTGCATTCTTCTGGCCAACAAGTATGAAAGAAACCCTAGAGAGGTGCATCTGTGCTGAGGAATGTATGCCTGCTTTGGTTTCTGATTTTGTTTAGTGTTAATCTGGAGACAAACATCTGTTTCATGAAAGGTCCTTAGGGGTGGTGAACCTGTTCTGTACATGTTTGTGCTTGCCTTCTTGGAAAGCCTAAGTAGAAAACACCAAACCTGAAGCCTAGCAAATATAACCTATGTTCAAATAGAGAATTCTTCATCTATTCACTTAAAAATTTCTGATTCAAATGCGTAGGCCCTTCAGATACTTACTAAATCTGATCAAGGTGTTTCAGCTCTAAAAAATGTCTGTTTTGCCTTTTGTACCTTTATTGGTGATGAAGTGGCAAAGAGGAGGAAAAAGAGAGAAATCAGCATCTGGGCAACACATCTCACAATACGGATTATGCTCAAACAAGAGACCAGCAGTAAACCAAAGATACTTCTTGCATGTGTGAAATATTTTCCTCTTCTTCCTCCCACCTGACTAAGTCACTACTGATGTTCATACGAATAGGGGCATCTCTTAAGTGTCTTTAGGTACCCGAGTTATGTGCAGAGACATTGATGAAGGAGGAATAAGACTAGCCAGAAAAGGAAATGGAAGAGAAGCCACCAGCAGATCAGATTGAGAATGTTAGAGGAAGAAAGAGAGGTCATGAGCAAACTGGTGTACTGAGGTACAGAAGGAAAAAATGGAAGTTCTGGGGTAGATCAGAAACAAATTAGGAGACTAAACAGGGGTAATACAGAAAGAAATGCATTGAATGTTAGACTTTACACCTCTGACGGAGATCTCATTAATAATAAGATGCAACTGTACATTAGTGTGGGATTTGCCAAGTGGAGGACTATAAATAATGGGCACTCTAAAGGAGATGGTAAACAAACTGGTCTTAAGATTATGCCTTTTGCTTTTTCTTTGTCTCTCTGAGTTTGTGTACTGCATCTCAAAAATTATAAAAACCTGTTATCTCCTCCATTGCTTTCATTTTCATGGTATGTTTTGTGAAAATAGGAACTATTTCCACACTTGTGTGTTCTCTCCTTGTACTGGTCCTGAACTGTCAGACACATTTGGTGAAGAATTCCCCTACACAACTGAAGAATACTATTTTGTTAATTTTAAAACACCAGTACTTTGATTTCTTTCCTCAGTATTTCCTCAATCTTACTTCTAGTTAAGAGAACTAGTATCTATTATTCCAGAAAATAATGACTGTATTTTATTACAGAGTGCTTTGAACTAGCACCCATCTCTCTGGACTCTACACCCTTTCCTGCTTATTGTCTTAGCATACAAAAACCTGTGCAGAATATATCCCTATATTTAATGTATGAGTTAGTTAAAAAATGAAAAATAAAAGAGCTTCTATAGTTGGGAAGTTCAGCCACGGACTGATGAACTATCTTGACTGAGGTTACATGGAAATTTTTAGAACCAGACAGATAGAACAGGATAGACGTTACCTGACTTCTTTGGTTTTCCTCTGGGGAGCCGAGGTTGACATTGCAGCTACCTGTCCAGAGCGCAGCACTGAATGCAAACCTCCCAAGGTGTAGTCTGGTATTCCTGCCTCTAAGGCTCTTTATTGAAAGTCATGTAAAGCTGGATGCTTTTCTTCAAGCCCTCGCCCTTGGAGATATGTGATTACTCCAGACTCTAAGCTTTCCTGTAAAAGAGTCAGTTTCTTGTTCTTGTGGGCATTGGGAGAAATATGAAAACCCTGACTGTGTCAGTTTAACAAAACACATACATAAAACCCATTACTTTTGGTAAGCTGGTCTCATAACTTTTGGGGCCCTGATACATGCCTTCTTGGTGTTTAGGGTTGGCAGCACTACGAACCTTTTAGACCATCCATTCCCTGACTCCTTTCTACAACACACCTGAGAATATAAGCATTTTTTTTGTTTCAGGGAGCTTAACGAAGGAAAGGAAACAGTGCACATTCTCAGATGTCTCTTGTAATCCCTATTTGGAAATAGTCCTCTTACACCATTTCCACGAAGGCTTTTCCTTGGACAGGACATCTGCAGCCTCCTGTTGTTTGCACTAGCTACTACTCCATCCTGTTAGATGTTTTCTGCTATGGACTGAAACATGATGGGGTTTATACCATAGACAGCACAAAGTGCCTGCTCTGCTTATGCTAGCAGACTCCTTTTAATCTTTAATCCCCTCCGGTCTTTTTCCAAACAACATGAAACAGTCTATTTTTACATTCTCCTCTGTTGTTCAGTGCTACTTAAAACAATACACAAATTTTGCACAACTAAGAAGCAATGAGAGCCTCCTCAGGATCAGGGCATGCACCAAGAGCACCATCCCCACTTGACTGTGCCTTTTCCAATGGGCTGAAAAGGTGTTTGTCTCATGTCCGAGTGGGGCGAGCAGGCCCAGGCCTAGTCTGGGGGCAGCTGCAGACCTAGCAGAACTGTGGATATGCCCCTCTCCAGCCGGCAGCGCCTCAGGAGGAGAAAGGACACAAAGCCCCCAAGTGTCCCCCACCCCCTGCCGACCCTGGCCCCATTAGGGGCTGACAGCTGTGAAAGACATAGGAAGCAATTAAAGCACATTACATTAGCCACAGAGGCTGATGGGCCCTACTCTCTGAAAGGCATGGGTCTGCAAAAGAGATAAGAAAGCGAACTGTGAGCCCTGTAACATGCAGCTCTGTGGCTTTGTGCAAGCCTATCCTTCTGGGTCCACTTGGGGTTATTTATTTACTTAAAGTTCGTTTGAAAACTTGGAGCTTCAGGCTACTTACCCAATTAACCTTAGCACCTGTTTGGCTGGAAAAGCTTGGGCGCAGCATGAACAGGCTATGGAAAGGCTTTTTTTTTTTTTTTTTTTTTTAAGTAAAGGGAGCAGACGAAATATACTCCTAACACAAATGTTATTCAAGCCCACTCTCAGATCTGTGGTGCTGGGGCTTACTCCTGATAATGCTTAGAAAGCTCCAGTAGAGTCCACCACTGCTGCCCCAGGAACAATCACGATATCTACATCGATAGATTGTAGTGAATGGCTGTTGTTTTAACTTTTGCCTGCTTCTGTTTTATTGCCTGATGGATTTTGGCTCTCAGTTTTCCTCTTCAGAGGCCTACAATCCGCACCAAATGTTTCACATTACTCAGTGTGAAAAACCTCCTATTCTTTCAGATTTTTTACAAGTTCATACATCCGTGGAAACCTGATATTTCATATTTCATTCTGCTTTGTGAATGTCATTGTGAGGGATGCTGGTTCACATGCAACAGGCCTCTTCTGTCTTTGATCAGCCTGACCGCAACTAATTGTAAATGGAGAACAAATGAAAGAAATATTTATAAATTTCATGGGAATTCAGGCAGGACCTAAGCCTCTCCTAATGCCTCCATTCACAGTAAATGTTTATTGAATACTTTTAGTCTACTGTGTACTTTATATAGTGTTAGATTTTAGCTTGTCCTGAGTAGATCCAGTAAAATGACCTCTCCTCCTCCTTTCTTTCTTTCTTCCTTCCTTTCTTGTTTTGCTTTTCTTTCCCTCCCGAATGCCCTCCTTTCTTTTGTCTTTACCTTCTAAAAAAGGCTGTTGGCTGAGGAGAGGAACACCACAGTTGTTGGGTTCCAAAATCTACAGCTGTAAGAAGGGTAAGCATGGGGAAAAAAATGACCATAAAATTTAAAACAAATTTTGAGGTAAAAAATGGAGTTGGGAAAAATCAAATGAAAATGTTAAAGATTTGTCCAAAATAAAGTCATAAATGCCTTGAGCCAAGGGAAACAGCTGCTGGGTCATGCAGGCTAAATCTAAAAAGGCAACACAACAAAAAGTTTAACATTATGAAGTTAGTCAAAAATTGCCTGGATAAAAAGAAACTGGCATTCCTGTTTTTACTTTTCAGTCTCCTGTTCTTATAGAGTTGTGCTCTTGCAGTTTTTCTTTGCTTTAACACTGGTCATTTTCACAACAGGAAACCTACGCATCCAAAATCTTTTAGGGAGTTCCTCACCCGTCCAATCCCATAGATATTTGTCTGCACTAAGGACACAGCTGAGAGGAAGAAATCTCCTTTAGCGGAGGAGTGGGAAATACGCAGCTTGCAGAGCATCATGTGCTATTTGTCACAGATGCCATGCATGCTGCTTGCCCCACTTGCATGTGCTGCTTGCAGGCACGCACAAGGGCTGCAGACACATAACAGGACAGGTGCCACACTGGTGGAAACCCACAATGTCCCACTGCTGCTATGGGTATGCTGGGTGAAACGTGAGATGCATGCAGCAGAAATGGGAGCAAAGCAACACATTTCAGTCTCTCACGAAGGACTGTGTCTTCTGATTACCTTGCAACATTTTTTTTAAATATTAACTTATTAATATTAATATTAATTAATATTAAACATTTTAAATAGAAACTAAGGAAGGAAAGGTAAGTCTTGAGAAGACTAGGCAAGGAAGTGGGTGTGAAGAGTAGAGATTGCCATGTGTGAGGCAGGCAGGAGGGCTGACTTACTCAGGGGAATGTAGGAGGATGAGGAAGTAATTTTTCGCTTTTAAGTATGATAAGAAAAAAGGTGGGGAAAAAAAAAAAGCCAACTGTGAGGCTCTGAATTTGTTATCTTGCCACATTTTGCTCCTGGAGATCATTCCTTTTCTTCTGTCACAGTTTTTTTTTTTTTTTTTTAAATTATTATTTTATTTATCATTTGTAAGCCCTTAGGGGACTGGAAAATGACTCTTTTTTTCTGTGGAGAGCCCCTAGCTCTTGTGGGGAGACAGAGAAGAGGCTTGGAGGTTGTGCAGCAGAAAAACCTTGAATGGAAAATAATAAAAAAATTTGATTATAATAATAATATAATAATCTCAATTTCTGAGAAAAAGATTCTTTAAGATTGCTCCTTTTCAGTACCCCTAAATTTGAGAAGGAAAATGGAGTGAGAACCTGGGTTCCCTAAATATAAGGCCTTCTTATATTAAAGAAAAATTTTTTCTTTAAGACAATAACATTCTTCTTGAGAAGACAATAACATCTTAAAAGCAGCTTTATACTGTGATATGTAATCCAGAATGTTAGGTTTGCCTAATTCCTGGCTCCCTGGAAATGAATACAGATTTCTGGCAGCCAAACACCACATGAATTGTTAAAAATAAAACACCTGATAATCGGTATTAAATTAAATCACAGAGCAGAGATGGATGACAGTTGTGATGAGGGCTTTAAGTATTATTTACCTTCCTAACAAAGAGCTTGTCTGGGCTTTCGAACAGGGTATATAAAACACTTACTTAGCATGTAACTTGAGCTATGAAAATTGTATTACAGTTAAGTGTTCTTAAAGCCTCAGGCTTTTTATCACAATTAAGAGAGCATGGAAGAAGGAGGAGAAGGAAAATGGAAATAACTTAAGGGAGCATTCATGAATGGCATTGCCGTTCAGAGGTGTGCAAAAGCTCCACCAAGACAGCGCTGGCAGAATCACACTGGCAAAGATCTACAGGCATCCTTTTGAGACCCTGCCTCAGGCCACTGATCTGCTGCAACATACAACCATGCTCTGCTCTTTCAGAGAACAAGGTAATGCAAATTTAACAGCTTTGCTGCTCTTCTGATGGGAGATGATACACAGAACTACAAGAGACTGGAAAAGATGTCTTTTATAAGTCAGGCACTTCTGTCTTTCTCACGTTTTTGTAATGCCTTTTCCTGAACCGCTTTATTAACTGGCTTAGAAAAACAAAGACATAATAAGTCAGTTACTGTAGGGTATACTTGTTAGTGTTTTCCCAGCTTGGTCTTCTGGGTGTCAGCTGTGGGATAAAATCTCCCAGTACTTGTGCATCGACAGGGAAAAACGTGGAATCAGAGAAACTCAATTAAGTTAATCAGAGGATCTACTTGAAAGGTAGCCATTCCCCCTCAGGTACTCATGCTGGTCAAAACTCATTTTGCATGTGTAAAATATTATAATCTTGTAAGAGATTAGAAATGGATTAGGAGTGGGCACATACATGATCAGCCTGTGTCCTAGAGAGTATCTTGAGAGATGGTAGCCCTCACTTACTGAGAGACAACTGCTTACGCCAGCCTCCTTTGTTTGAGGTTGTCTGTCCGCATCCTTCAGTGCTGTACACCTTTCCCTGAGCATACTTTGCCTATTCAAAAGTCCTTGGACTTCAAAAGCTTTAGAATAGTGTATGCAAGAAAAAAAATGCAACATTTCTAACATTTCTACAAAGCAAGCCCTAGACAGGTTCAAAGTTGTCGAACAGGGGTTACAGAGCAGGCAGCATCTGAAATAAGCTCATTCTCTGGTGGACACATTTTTAGTGGAGAATTTTTGTTTAGCAGAGGTCCATACAGACAGAGGTAGAACTGCTGGAGCTCTTGGGAGACAACACCCTTTTCTCTTTCCATGTGTGTTTTCAATATAGTTGACATTTTTCTAACCCACTGCAAAACTGAATAGTGGTAATATAGTGCGATAACTGTATTTTCTCAGGGGGATGTGGTGACTTGATTATGAATGAAAAGTATTTAAGTGTTGTTATTTAGCAGTGAATAAAACAGTAATCTTATTCTCCTCCCAGCCCTGAAGTTATGTTCTGCATATTCCTTATACCTCTCCAGATTTGACGCTCATTTTTCCAACAAAACCTTATCTGTCTTTTGGTGCAGTGAAAATCTTCCTTCATATGAAACAGTGCAGGGCAAACCAGACTTAAGTCAGCAACACATCATCTGTAAGTGACGGAAATAGCTGTATTAAGCCAAGATCTATCAACTGACAACTGACAGACTGGCATGAACAAGATCAGCACCCGGATTTCTTACCAGACAGGCAGTTTACTGACTTCTCTGTCTGCTTCACCACAAGTTTCTACAACAAACACAATAGCTGGCGTGTACTTGATGTTGAGCAAGTGCCGTTTTCAGTTGATATTCTCATTTAATTTCCATATGTTGGCAGAAACAGATGGAACTGGATTTTCTTGCAATTACTATGAGTCTAGGATAACAACTCTTAAATCTGCCTAAAGTGGAGAGGTACAATACAAATATGTAAACACAGGGCAACAGCCTGGATACTGAAGTACAGAAGTATGACTTCACATACAGAGTAACTAAAGTTGGTTTGTGGTTTATTGAATAGGCTGCATCATATGAAGGGATCTGAGGAAGCTTAAAATAATTTGTACAGAATGTGAAATTCAGTGGGGATAAGGCTGCAGTGCCCTATTGTCTCACTGCTAATACTTTGAAATGAAAACTGTTAGTTAAGTAAAGTCTGTAGGGTTTTAAGGCTAAAAAAAATGTTATGTTGCTTTCCAAGAAAGCTTTTTATTGAAATTGCAACATCTGCTTCCATCTCTATGGTTCTAACCCCAACATGATTTTTTTTTGAGATCACAACATTGAAACATCCACAAAGTAGATTCTTGACTCTCTGGCTCAGAGTTTCAAAAGAGAGTTATGTAGACTTAAGCCTAAAAGCTTTATTTATTGGAATGGGAATTTAAACAGAAAATAAAGGGGTTTATGTCCAGTTGATCCGCCAAAATGTTACTAAACTGAAGCTTAAGGGACTAAAAAACCCAGCTAGGGAAACTGGGATGATTATCAGTTTTAGGTACAAAAGTGTTAGCACAGAAACTGGAAAATCGTATTATTTTGAGACTAAATGAAAGTAGATAGGGAACACATGTTAGTTCTTTAAGGTCCTTATCTGGCAAATTCTTTTGTACCTGTTTAAAAACCACACACACACACACAAATGATGAAGAGACGTGCTTCTAGCTGAAGCAGTGCAAGAAGCTTCTGCCTTTCCTCTTATTGTTGTCTGTGGTCCACCCTTATCACCAAACTGTCTACACAGTCCACCTGCATAACCAGGCAATAGACCAGTTTCTAGACTGTGTCACTGCTAAGTCAGCTAGCTTTATTGAAGTCATCCTTGATGTTCGCAGAATAGTTTCTGAAGAGCTAACCGTGATGAACAGTTGGACTTTGGAAAGAGCAAACAGAATCTGGATCCATACCAGCTGCATTTACTTGGAATAAATGTTAATTTTCACAACCGAAAACTTATTAGTCCTAATAAAAGTAAAATTTTGGAAGATTATGTAACAACTGGTTTTAAAGGAGGCTGAGTAATAGAAACTAAGATGTAAATAACAAACCACATATACAAGACTTTTCACCCATACTTCTTGACTTTTTTTCCCCAGTTGCCATGGTTATTTCTGAAAATGGATTCTTTGTTTAAACAGAGAATGATTCCAACCTACTATAGAATAGTTTTTTTCATTACATAAATTGATGTAAAATTGTGGCTTTGCCATCCTCTGTGATTTAAAGAAGTGAAAAACAAAGACATTTCTCCCCTGTAGAGGAATTTTATGTATGGTAAGTAAAATGTAATGGTGATTTATTAAACAGAAAAGAGGGAGAAGGCAGCAGGGACTTGGCAGAAACATTTGCAGCTACATTTGAGTAATGATAGACCAAACGACAAAATTCAGAACTGGAATTAAGACAGAGAATCTTCAGATGGAGTTTTGTTTCACTGTGTTATAGCGGTGATGGCCAGGAACATAATTTGAGTCTGGATGGCTATATATACACGACCCTGAACTTCTGATACATTTGAAGGTATTCTTATCTAGGTTCTTGGCTATAAGCTCGTCACTAAGTATAACAGTTCTACTGTTCTTTGAGGTATTTTGCCCCATAATATGGTAAGAAGCTTTGTTTTAATTTGACTGAACCTATCTGCAAGGAAAACTGGAACTTCTTAAAAGAAGCAGTAAAAAAACTGGGAACCACCAGATTTCACCAGCTGTTCAAGTTTGGCATTTTTTTACTGGATTCACTCTTCCTGGGACTCCCACTGGGTTTGATTATTTGATCCCTGCCAGGTAATTGTACATTTTGCTCTCAGTCTCTCTCTATTTTTATCCAGTATTTTAAAATTTATTAATTGTTTTTGTTGCTTAGTAACTACAGTTGTACTATTGGCCACATAATATGTGCCTCTATAAAGAATACGAGTCAAAGTACAGACCCTGCCAATCAGAACCTTTGAGCTGTAATGAAATTGAGTCACGTTAAACAAGTTATGAGGGTAATACAAAGGGACACATAATACTGCAATCAAAGACTGTCTCAATAATTTTCAGGTGAAGAAACTAACTCAACCTTATTTGTGTAAATGAAGATCATTAACCCCGAGAAGGCCAAAGTTTCTTATTTCCAGCCTTGTCTAATGTTAAAATTCCTGATCACCCACAATATTACTGTATCCCCTTTTAGAATTTTGCATTGCTTCGGCTTTGTGAGAACACAATGTGCAATCTACACTAGTGGGAAATCTACTTCAGGAGAATCAGCTCCTGCTCCTTTTGACTCTCTGTCATGCAAATGCCTCTACATTAATAGAGGAGTGTACTACTTCGCAGTCATAGATTCAGAGAAAGAATGGGGTATTAGCTGTGCTGAGACATTCTTGAGTGAAGATCAGGGAAGAAAGAAATTTCACTTAACAGGAAGAGTAAACATTATGAATACCCTGTTTTAGATACCTTGGCTGGGGGAGCATAATTGCATTTAGGCACATTATGGTTCCATTTAACCAGTTCTCTGTGCTTTTAAACAGTATTTTCTAACTTTGGCAAACTTCTTGCAGTGTGAAATCTCTGTATAAGGACACATTCCTATTCAAAGTACTCCTGTAGTTTGTGCATTCCATTTATACGTGTACTTAAATTCTATTAAAGCCAATAGCATTTGAGTACATGTTTAAAGAAAACTTCTTTTTTTTTTCTTTTTTTTTCTGAACCAATTATGAAAAATAAAATTTTACCTCATGAGGAACAACTAAAATGTTTAATTGTATTCCCTCTAAGAGTCTTCTGGGTCTGAAATGGGTCAAGAATTTTAGTGGAGATGGCTAGTGCTAGGATCCTTACACTAATGGTTTTCTAAGCAATTTTGCCTTGAGAAGTTCTGCAAGCCTGAATGGTTCAATTTTTTATCATCTTAAGGCTAATGTTCAAAAGACTAAATTTAATGGAAACTGTTGAATTTTACATTAATTACTGGCTTTTTAATTGTTTAAATCAATGTTGTATAAAATATAATAAAATGCTTGTAGATAACAATGGCTTATCAAATACATGTACAGTTTCACATTTTCACATAGAGAAACAGAATAAAAATGATTAAAGATAGGAGTTAAAAATAGTTTCAAGTAAGTGAAAATTAACAGTTTTCCTTTAAAACTATTGGTGACAGTTTCAGTTCTACAACATTCAAGGAAACTTGTAGTTGAGTGCACGTAGTCTATCTTGAAAGTTTGTTTTCATCCTTGTGTTCATCCACATTTGCACCAAATTCTGTAATGATTTGCTTGCAAACACACAACCATGTTCATGAGACAGAAGTCACTTGCTGTTCTGAATGCATGTAGAGAAATGAAAAGGAAGCAAAGTTTTATCTCACTATTTAAGAAAACACTGATAAGACTACTTTTGGAGACAAGAATAGCTTAAAGCTAACTGGTTTCTCTCTCAAAGTCATCTTAGTTTTACCAGCCTCACTGATAATATATTTTGATAGGCCTTTTGATGACAGACAATTCAGAGAAGGTGACTAAGTCAAAGATAGAAAATATGGGAAAGAGAGCCTGCTGTTAAATCTGGCAGTAGAATAACTTTAGAATAATTTATTACTGCACAGTTTATACAGCTAAGCATAAGTGTGCTCCTGATGCGTAGAAAACATTATATGTATCATTTTTTCTTGCAAATTATAGTAACTCCATTGCTTTTGCATCAAAGAATAAATTACAGCTTTTTTTTCAGTTCACAAGTTCTGGCTTCTGGTCATTTAGCAGTCTATCCTTGTTTTTGTTTTTAGAAATCACCATGAAAATGAGAGAGGGGACAGAAGGGGAGAGAAAGAGGAGTTTCTGGTCTCCCGTGGTCTCTCTCTTGACTTTTTGGTTCTGAAGACTTGAAACCCTGGCTGCCAGGGTTTTCCAGCTACATCAGTTGGTTTAGTAAAAGACAGTACCCTCCTGGGAAACCTTGCCCTGCAGCAACAGCTACAGCAATACTCCTTCTAGGGTTGTAACACAGGTGGCTGGCCTGAATCCCCCATCAAAATTATTCCTTCCTATTACCATCACCCTTATTTATCCCCTATACTTTCTGCTATTGCTGATTGATCCTCAAGAAGGAAAAACACCCACCCTGTCAGCTACTGAGTGAAGATCCCTCGCGTGTGTGAGCCAGCAGCACTGAATTGCCCAGCAGCATGCACAGACTGCAAGGCAGACAGAACCTGCCCTTCCAGCGTCTGGCACGTGTTGAGCTTCAACCCCTGTATGACAATATTTAAAGGGGTTTTATTTGCTGATACAGAGTGTGACATTGGCACTGGCTGTATTCACAGAGCTGCAGTGAGTTGCAGTGTAGAGCAGTGTGGACCTAGGTCTTCAGACTCAGGTTCTGGTACACAGCTGCCCTCATCACGTGTGTGATGGTTTGGCTAGAGCTATGTAGAGCCTGTGTGGGCATAGCATTTTCCTGCACAAGAGTCGGACAAAATGGTATTGCTTAAAGCCCTGGCCACCAGCACTGTCTCTCATACAGCTCTGTCTGCATTAGCAATTGTTTTGCTCAGGTCTTCTATATAGGTATTACACTATAGAAAAAGAAGCCTGTTGCATGTATCCCTTTCACAGCACTTTGACTAAAATTTAGAAATACTTGTGTTGCAGAATGAACTTGAACTGCAAAATCACACTTTGCTAGCTTAAGAAATAGCTCTTGAATCACACAATGTTTGTTAGGTTTGCAAACAGATTTATATGTTCACAGCTGTAGCCCAAAGGAAACACTTGTTTTTTCCCCTCTTTTTCCAGCAGTGTTAGTATTGGAGCTATTCAAAAGTTCATTTTGAAAGAAAATCTGCTAGTGCACTTGCAATGAAGACAAATTTGAAAGTCATTGTGCAATCAGCAACAGCAGCCATATGTAATTACAATCACTCCTTGCGTGGACAGTAGGACCCAAAGCAGAATGACTTTTCTGTTTGCCTGAACAGATGTGGCCCATTAGAACCTGTGTCTTAAGGCATACAAATATGTTAAGACATGCAACTTTTTAAAGCAAACATCATATGCAAGAGTGATGTGGCCACATTAAAATCTTTATTTTCCAGGCCAGGCATTCCAGTAGTCCTTAACATACCACTCAGCTGTGGTTAGCCTTTGACATGGGACAACACCAAGGCCCAACAGTTTACTTCTGGACCTGTAGGGAGAAGCTTACCCACTCTGCACTTCTGATCTTCTTCAGAATGAGTTAATTCCTTTTCCTGCTCAGTGAGGAGAATGATTCTTCTGAAATAAGACAACTTTTATTTTGGATAGGGTATTCATATGAGGGAAATGCCCCAGAAGAGCTCAGTTGGACTGGAATGGTTATGGTATGACAGTTACTCCACAGTAGGTTTGGTAGAATTCTTCCACTTGGGAAGAGTATAGAAATATGTTTCAATTTTAAGAAAACTGTCCTAATATTTAAAAATTACGAACTTTTGCATGCAAGTGCTGTCCTGTTACTGAATGAGCTGAATATATTTTGTGAACTTGTTTTGTATTGTAGTGATGAAGCATAAAAGAAGTAAATGTGTATTCTACGTGCTCATACCTACCTTCCATTTCTACCCGTGACATATTCTGTAGTCTTACAAATTCTGGATTAAGCTTTCATCAGGCGTTGCCGACGATCTGAGCCATGATATGTCACAGATTGTGGTTTCAGAAAACTGAATCTAGTAAATACGTTCTGGGACCTCCTGCAGTTGCTAGATAGGCTATTCTTTATCCTGCTGCATTGATAAATGCCAAGTAAATAAATCCCCCTCTTTCACACAGGAGAAATAATGGAATCATTTATAATAGCCTTATACATTAGCTTTAGACAGGAACAAGAAAGAAGGTTGTCTGTAGAATGACTTGACCTGGCAGCATTATCTTTCAGTCAAACAGGTTAACTAGAAGACCCCAAGCATTTAGTTAAACTGCCAGAGAAAAAGTTATGTTTAATCCATGTTGCACTTCTCACATTTAATCAACTGACTGGACATGCCTCCTAAATGCTTCCTAGCACCGTAGCCCATGACATACCATACTTAACAAGGCTCTAACAGCCTTTCTACTGTAACAGAACTAAAACACATGGCTTGTAACATAGCATTGACACTTACAGCACTCATGAGCTTGGACATGGTGGAATGGGTAACCAACATGTGGTAACCACTCGTCATGAGCAAATGAGCAGAAAAGCCCCATCTTGACATGGCTTGTATGTCTCAAAGCTGTAAACACAATTGTTAGGCAAAATTCAATCTATTATTATTATGTATATTTCTCAACATAAGTTTATACTGTACGTTTCTCCCATTTTTTCTCCCAGAAAAACATTACATTGCTCAATCAGAGCATTGCATCCAAAAAGAATACTAGAGATTGTGATGGAATAAACAACAACCAACCAACCAAAAATCACCAAAATCAAACCAGGCTAGAATTTGTATGACTCACTCAGTAGGTACTTAAATGGATGCAGGATTACAACCATGTTTCAAAACAGCTTGATCGCAGCGAAACAGAACACACCTATTCGGCCAAAATTAATGACTCAGTCACGTTCATTTTAATAGTAACTCACTAACTCAGTTTCCTCTCCTATACAATGTTCTTAGTATTGTAGTGTGTGTGGTGTTTTATTCACAGAAAAATTATCTAAGCTAGCACATGATCCTTCTGTAGTTAACATCAGTAGGAAAAAAACCCTGCACTCCCCCAAAAACACCAAAATCCTGTCATGACCCTGGGAACATCGGGAAAGAGAGTGCAAGTACCTGCTTCCCACTACCTGTAAAATTTCACCAGTGGGAGCGAACATTCCTATCTGAAAGGCTGACATGCAGAGGTATTTAGCAGTCATGAAATCATCCTTTTCATACCCACTTTAATAAGTAGCTGTGATTTACATATGAAATGTATCTGTATTAAATTTCCACACAAATTTTTTCCAACAGCATGCAAAACTTTTTAGTTCCACACTGTGTGCTTCTATCCCAATTCTCCACCTGGCTGTGGTCCTTTTTATGTGGGAACATTAAACTAATTTTACTTGGAATGTACAATGGTTTCTCAAGATGATGCACCTGATACTAAAAAGCAGTTCACAAGACTTCTTAAGAAGACTGATTGTTCCCCAGAGGCTCCTTCTGCTTTGTATTACAGCTTATAGTCTTGCTTTTAGCCCCAGCTCATCTTTGACAGCCTTCTGCTTCACATTTGGCATCCTTGTGACATCTACAAAATGACTTGGGGGTCAAGAAGTCAACTGGCTTCCTCATATGCTTCTGCCATTACTAGTGGCTGCACTCAGAACATAAGGGAAAGGAGCTGAAGGGGTATGTGTGTCTGTAAGTGTGTGTGCATTTGTGTAAGAGAGAGGGAGAGACGTTTGATGATGACACAGGGAAAGATCAATGTAAAATTTTCTTTCTACCCAGGTTTCTAGATGATTTCAACTCAGACATAACCCTCCATTGTTAAGCTACATTTTCGCCTTGCTGCAGGTTGCTTGTTAGTCCATTCAATGCTTGTAACTTGATGATTTTCCCCTCACTGGCAATGTGTTGCTTCTTGGCACTGGTAGATTGAAGTCTCATTCAGATACATCACATTATTTTGCAGCAGCGCAAGGCCAGTTCCTGGGGTGCAGCTACAGATGAAGTGCATTAAGGTATTTCATTTGTTAGTCACTGAGTGCCTTTCTGTACAGAAGCTTCAAATGGGATGTCTGAAATGTGAGCCTGAAGGAAGCTTGGCATGAAACATTTAGCTTAATGAAAAGGATTTAAAGAAATATGAAAGTATTAGATTTGCTATTAAAATATAGGTAAAACACTATTTTGCAGTGTTCTGCATGTAAGCTGTAACTCCAACTGGGTCCCCAACATTTAGGAACCAAACTGAATCTAAATCTCCAGCTTATGTTCTGCTGAGTATCTCAGATTAATGTAAATCCATGTTATCCTGCTTGCTGTAGCTGGGATGTCATGGGTTATGAATGCAGTCATAGAAATGGGGTTTGAAAGAGATTTAAAAAAAGCTGATGTACAGAGCGATCAGAAGGCCATGTTATCAGATAGAATCTGATTAGAAACTTATGCACTGCTGGCATACAGAAAACAGCATGTACTCTATGACATAGTAGAGACAACAAGTGCTGAGGTTCTTTTGGACGCAGCGGTTCAAACATGTAAATGTACAAGTCATACAAGTCACTGTGGGTTCCTGACAAATTCACACCACAAATGTTTGTTCTAATGCTTCATATTACTTTTTCTTCTGTTCATAAATGTCACATTGCTCAGACCATGCACTCAAAAGGGTGATTTTGCTGCGGGTGTAAGGTAACACAGGGATTGTACTGTAATTTAGTATGAATTGATGTTCTGTTGCAGGCCATTACATTAATGCAAAGTGTTTTCTTAGCTCATGTGACAGAAATGAATGCAGTGAACAAATGTGTTTACTGAACCATTTATTTCAGGGGATTTCTTTGTTTTCTTTTTTTTTTTTCTTCAGGCAGTCTTGAGTACTGCATACTCATAAACTGGAAATTCAGCAAGACTTGTACTACCACTCATTGTCTCTGTTAATCCAGTACCAGATCTTTAATTGAAAGAGAGGCTAAATTGTAGTGCATGTAGTAAAGAGCAGTATAAAAACATGGCTCCAGCATCCAAGAACTTTCAAACTTCTGCTGGATTTATTATTGAAAGAGATTGGAAGGTTCATCTATGGCTATGAAGTTTTACAACAAAATCTTTACACAACCCATGTCAATGTTTCAGAACCAACTTCAATAAAAGCATGCAAATAAAAAAGTGGCAGTCCTCTAAAAAAGGAGAAGGTGAGTGGGAGCATGGATTTACAAAAGGAGAATCATGCCTGATCAACCTGACTGTCTTCTAGAGCATAATCTTTCTGGATTTCAGTAGGGTTTTTTAGCCATCTCTCACAGCATCCTTCTGGACAAATTGTCCAACTGTGAGATGAACAGGTTCACACTACGCTGGGTGATGAACTGCCTGAACTGAAGAGCTCAAAGTGCTATAGTAAATGGGGCTACATCTGGCTGGCAGCTGGGCACCTAAGTGTTTCCCAGAACTCAACTCTAGGGCCTGTACTTTTCCACATTTCAGTCAATGATATGGGTGCAGGAGTGAAGAGCACCCTCAACAAGTTTGCTGGTGATACTGAACTGGAAGGTGCTGTTGTTCTCCCTGGAGAGATGAGAGACCTCGTAGAGGGATCTGGATAGAGTGGAGCACTTCTTGATTAGCTGTACATGAAGTTTAGCAAAAGAAAATTCTGGGTGCTACTTGGGATGGGGTAACACTGGACACAGAACCTGGGAGATGAGTGGCTGGAGATGAGCTCAGCAGGAAGGGACCTACAGGTGCTGGTGCCAGTGGGCTCAGCATGAGCCAGCATTGTGCCCTGGCAGCCATGAGGCAAACCACATCGTGGGGTGCATTAAAACAAAACAGCTGGTCAAAAAGTGATTCTCTCACTCTGTTTAGCAATGGTACAATCTCACATTGAATGTTGTATGTAGTTCTTGTTTACACCATATAAAAAGGATGTTAAGGTCCTTGAAAGCATCCAGAGGAGAACAGCACAGCTGCCAACACGGCAGGAAGACATGTCTTGTGAGGAGAGACTGAGGACACTTTGTGTTAACCCAGTCCGGAGGAGGCTGAGGGGACCTCAGTGCTCCCTGCAGCCACTGAGGACGGAAAGCAGAGGGAGGTGCCGGGCTCTGCTCCTGGAAACTGATGGTGCAACAGGAATGGCACAGAGCTGCCAGGGGAGAGTCAGGCTGGGCACTGGGAAGTGCTTCTGTGACATGAGGGTGGTCAGACACTAGAGCAGGCTTCACAGAGAGATGCCTGATGCCCTGTGCCTGTCATTGTTCAAGAGGCATTTGGATAATGCTCTCAATAATAAAATGTAACTTTTGGTGAGCCCCAAAGAGATCAGGCAGTTGGACTGAATAATTTTTGAAGGTTTCTTCCAGTGGAACTATTCTATTTTATTCTAAGATAAAATGACCTGATCTGTGGACAAATGTTATGTACCTTTTTTACTTAAGTAAGGCTTTCAACACTGTCTTCCACAATATTTTTCTATACAAACTGGAACATGGCAGCTTGATGGGGTGGGCAAAGAGATGGATAAAAAAGCGTTTGGATACTTGGGCCCCAGGAGTTGTGTTTAGTGTGTTGTTCGTTACCTGGAGGTTGGTAACAAGTACAGGGTCTAACCTGGGGCAAATCCTGTTCAACACAAGGACAGATCAGTGGTGGAGCTAGGACCCATGGAGGTCTTTATCTGTCTCATGAAAAGAGCAAATAAGTTTGGCAGAAAATAAACCCCTTGTGTTCCAGCTTGTCCTCAGATATCAGAGGGACTGGATGTGGCTGAGCCCAATTCTAAGTGATGCCCAGCTCTGCACTGTGAGTCTGGTCACATTCAATATATAAACTATCATGAATAGGGATTCACAAATAGTGCACTGTCCAGTTCATCTAATTGTGTTTGAATAGGCTCTCATGACAACTCTTAAGGAACTTGGCCATGCTGAATCAGAAATTTTGTGGCTAGATTAATGAGTACTGTAGTTTATTAAAGCAATAGATTGCAGATTCATTTGGATTGCCAGTGATAAATGCACTGTCTGCAAAGCTTGTGAGATTAAGTGAGAATGTGAATGGCCAACTACATTTGCATTAAATCAAGGAACAACTTTGTAGAGTTTGTACATTTCCCAGGCATAACTGACTGTGTGAATCTTACTCAATAAGCATCCCTATTAGGGACGGAGAGAGGCTTATCTCATCAGCTTGTCCTGGTGTCCTCCTGACTTACCTGCAATTGTATCTTCCCCAAAATTACCTCTCTCCTAAGCCAGTTTTGTATTATTTTCTTACTTTCAGGTGGAGTTTGAGTGACACTAGTCAAACATACTTTTGTTTTGTACTCAGAGAACATGTTTGTGAAAAGAAGTTGGAAAATTGCTGGCTCAGGGCTGACTCAGAACAAGGTGGTTTATCAGTTCAAATAATATCGTCAATCTCTGTTCCTTCAGTGTTTATTATAGAGTTTGGCCATGGGGCTTCTGCTCCATTCCACCTCACCACACCCTCTGTGATGGTTTTCCTTAGAGTCAGCATTCCAGGCTCCCCTGCTGTTTGCTAACACCTAAGGTGGCAGGTTACTTAGCTTAGGGAACTATCATGGAAGTGATTATCCACCACATTCCACCCTAGAGATTTACCCTCTCTCAAGTGATGGATATTTCAATAAGTCACCTATGGCAAATATTCCACATCATCCACTGAATAGTCCACTGTTCAAATCCATATCTTTCCAATTTGAAGATTAGTGTATGATGTGAGACCATATCAAAGTAGCTGCAGAAGTCCAAGTAGATGACAACTGTAGCTCTTGGTCTCCTGATGCCATCACTTCATCATAGAGGGCCATCAGATCAGTTGGGCATGATCTGACCTTGGTGAAGCCGTACTGGCTTCAGGTCATCTTCTCATCTTGCATGTGCCTTAACATAGCTTCCAACAGGATCAATTCCATGATCTTCCCTTACACAGACCTCACCAGCCTGTAGTTTCCTGGGCCTTTCAAGTGATATAAAATGCTATTTTACAGCATTAAAAATTATGTTTAAAAACATAATTATATTATTCTGATTCATAAAGAGAAGTATATGTACAATTAAAATATAAGAAAAATGAGTATTGAGAAAATGAATGACAGCTATGTATTTCACAGAAAAATTCAAGAACAAGGTCTCAGATGGGGTTTGATTGTGATTTACAGGCATACGTTCCTTTTATATGTTTTTAACTTAATATATATGTTTTCTTATTTTTTTTTTCTTATAGGGAAATCCAGACATTATTGAAAAGGATGTTGAAGTCTAGCGTAGCTAGATGCACTGGTTGCACTATATTGTATCAGAACAGGAAAGGACAGAAAAGTTGTTCCATTCAGGTGCAACAGAAGTCTCCTGACCCTCAAAAAAGACAAAGCAAAACAAAATGAAATAGGGAATCTAGCACAGTCTATGTAGTTGTAAAAAGTAAGATTTTTAAAATGTAATTTTTTAACAATACAACATTTGTATTGCAAGATAAGAAGACGACCTGAGACATGAGTCTATTTTTAACTAGGGAGAGGATTTACTGGTATTTGCTTTTAAACCCTTAACTAGAAGTTTAATGAGATGAGACAGATATCAGAAATAAAAGGAAAGCTATTCTTGGTGAGTCACTTGCACAACTGGTAGGAATTCTGTTTCTTATAATGAATTTGTTTGTTACCTGCTGATGACAGATCTGACCACTATGAATAGACAGTTTCAGAAGGAAAGCAGCAAGACACAGCACTTCTATAATATCATAACTTGTGCATGAGTTGGAGAAGGTTAATAAATAGCAGAATACTGGAGCTCAGTATAAACAGCTGAATGTCCTGGAAATCAGTATCACCTTGTAAGAAAAAACATGCACTGAAAAAGTTGAATTTCTGTAGTTGCAATTGGAATGGCTGTGGGAAACATTTCTTATAAAATCCATGCTGCTTGAGAATACAAACTTTACAAATGCATTTTACACATCCAACCAAATGAGTTTTTAGTAGGTAGGTTCTGTGTAATATAAATTGTATGTCAACAGGCAGGTATCTACACTAATGAAAACACTCTGGATACATATGTGTTGTAGTTATAATAGGAGTGATAAAGTTTTGTTATTACATGCCAAAACTCTGTTCTTTTGGAAGTATTCAACAAAACGTGTGTAAATAAGGAAACCATAAGAACCTTTGATTTTCACAATAACTTTTGTTCAATGAAACAGCTTACAAGTGCTCTCTACAAAAGGAGGTATTTATTGTATATTGGTGTGGAATATTTAATATTGATCTCTTCAAACATTCATGAAAATAGATTCCATACTTGCTCAGTCCTTTCATCATTACGTAATTAATACATGTTGCCTTGCGGTCTTTACAGGAAAGGCACTTAGTTACATTTTAATTTTTATGTCTGATCAGATGAGTAGGACTGGGACTTAGATTTGTTCTTCAGTATAGTTTTTTTTCTTCCTTACTGATTTATCATTTTTCATTTATCATTTATCATTTATCATTTATTCATCACAAGCAGTTGTGATGGCTAAAACTGTGTAACCCTGCTGTCCAGCCTTGGTAGTGCATCAGTGCGAAGTGCAATCTTAACCTTGGAACAAAGAAGAGGAGAACAGAGACTTTGTTTCTCCCAAGAGATTGAGAACATGGAAAGGAAAAAGGGATCATCCTACATGACACAGTCTTCTTATCTTTTACTTCTCTGTCTGATTGAAGAAGCTGGAGAATGACTTCAGGATCTTTCACTGCACTGGGGAACTTCCTTGACGGGGATCATACACCCAGCCACAAGGCTCTTATTTCAGTTCTGGGAGAGCACAAAGCAACCAGTCTTCACTGCTACTTCATGGCAGGAATAGACTCATTGTCCTGGTATGCTAGTATCACCTAGTTTTATAACATCATCAGAATAACGTCACCAAGCTGTTTCTTTCTGCAGGGTGACAGTTTTCTTCCAAGATTTCAAATCAGGAAAAAGAAATTGTGTCATCGTGTCAAAGCATTTATAATGAGAGTATGCATGAAACATGTCAAATCTTGTGCTCAGCTGAACCTTTATCTCCACTGAACAAATTTTTTGAGTAGGCATTTTGGCGATGACAAATATTCACCGAAAAATGAGTGAAATCTAAAAGGCCAAGTGAAGCACGGGTCGGAGGGAACTAAAGGTGCCACAAACCTCACCTCAAATGTTCTCATCAGAGAAACAACCTGCAAGAGTTTTGCTCTTGCAGTTATGCTCCAACTCTGTAATGCTGCCAAAGTCCCTTTGTACACTGAAGAAAAGGAGACAGAGGTAGGTTACAGAAAGTAATAAGTGGTGGGTTTCCTTTCAGAATCCATTGCAGAAACGTCCCCCACAATTTTATGAGCAGTATTGCTATCTCATCCATTGCCTTACCTGGAAAGGTTGAAGATGAGATTGCAGCCTGTCCTCTCTTCTCAGTCAGCCAGTAAATAATGAAGTTGGATTTTGGCTTGCTAACTGAATTGACCCAAGGGGAAAGGTTTTGTTACATGTTAAAAAGAAAGCAAATATTTCTTTGGTGAGGCAGGTTTGGATCTCCTAACTCTATAAAATTGCTTCCTCCCTGGACTGCCACATTTGTAACTCACTGTATCCCCTTCCATTCTTAATCTAAATTTAACAACCCTTCTTTCAGCCACAAATAATAATCCAAAAACCACATCAGCCTCCCCTCCCTTACCCCTCACTCTGAGATGGGGACGGCAAGAAGTAAGCTAATATAACAGTAACTTCTCTTTCTTCCTCTATCCCTCCCATGTAGATAGATTTTAATGATAAATATAAACATCACATAATTGAAACATGAATTGAGCTGTCGGATAAATCCCATGCTGATATGGGGGATCCCTGTGAAACGTGTTCACATCCCAAATCTTATTCAGAACCTAGTCATCTTGCTGGAATTACAGCACACCTTTAACCCACTGCTTGGGCTATAACTTGATTGCCATCATTGGGGGCTACAATTTCACAAGGGTATCTCAAAATTCAAGCACAGCAACCCAGATCTGTTAACCTCAATTCAGCGTTCAACCTGATCCCCAACCTAATCATAATCCAGAGCAGCATTTCAGCATAGCTTCTTTGAGCTATCCCTGATTACAGGCAGTTCTGATCAGAGCCCTTCTGCTCTTTCTCCCCTTCTATAACACAGACACAAGTGTGCTCTTCTACCCTCTCTCTACCTCTCATGAAAAAAAACCCCACAAATTAAAGGCAGCTGGGGAAGGAGCTCAATTCTGTCACAGTTGTGAACAGGGAATAGAGAAGGAGATTTTATGATTTCTGTGGAAAGAGAACATGCTACAGGGAAGAACATATTGCAAGGAAAAAACAGTGAGGAAAAAAGTTGATGATTTGTTTTGTTCTGCCTTTTGGAGTACTTTCAACCATTACTTTTGGACTGTCTTTGAACTGATATTTTTCGGAATGCCTGTATAGCCATTCCTCAGCTTATGTACACCCCTAAATAAGGTCTAAAGAAATAAGGTCTAAAGAAATAAGGTCTTTTTCTTTTATGGAATTCCCAGAGGTTTCTAATCAGAGCCTGTTGTATCACACCAACTCTGAACTTGATGGTAAATCATTTGTCATTTTAGACCTAGATCCTGAGAGATACTTTGTACTTCAGTCCTGCTGACATTAATAGAGTCCACGTCATAGTTTTGGAATCCCATCCCAAAATGTGACATAAAATTTATGAAAGTGAATGAAAATAGAAAGTTCTCATTCTCTTTGTCTGTCCTGTGCAGTCTTGGAAAAATATCTGAATCAAATGAGGTGCTTTTTAATGTAAAGTCTTAAAATCATTTTTTTCTGGAGAAACCTTAATAGAAAACAAAACAAGACCCAAACTAACAACACCCAAACTGTTGCTTTTTAAAATCATGATATGCCCATATAAACAAGGACTGATCTATTGTTTGAAGAGTAGCAATGACAAGGCAAGGAAGGAAAATGCATTAAAAATGCAGTAAGATAATGCACCAGAATGAAAAATTGCAAAGCTGAATGTGTTTTAAGACTGATACAGTAGGTATGGCAGTGCCACTTGTGAATCAACATGCAGCATCGTCTTGGCAGTTGCTGTTTGCTTAAGTAACTTACCTCAAGGAAGATCAAAGTTGTTTCTTTTACTGAATGTTTCTGTCAAAAACAAAACAAACTGAAACTACTTCTGAAGTAGTACTCTTACAGGTATTAGAGGTAAATCATATGGGAGAGCAGGGAATAATCTGTGCGCACCTTTTCTGTATAAGCCATCCTCAGTCTGGGTAGGGTGGCAGCCTGCCTGACTGGGCATGCAGCTGTCACCCTGGAGACCTGATCCCCTCGCTCTGCTGTGAGGTTTCTGCAATCTACTTTTCAAAGATTAATGTTGCTGACTCCTTTCCTAAATCACACGTGCCTCTGCTTTAATCAAATAGAAATTAGTGTTCCAGCATCCCTGTTTCTGTATGAATAAGCTTCCCCTCTTCAATAAGCCCTAGCTCTTTATGAAGTGCTGCATTTGGCTCCTCACTGCTGCTGTAAAGGTACCTCGAGTTGAAGTTTAATTTAGTATGCAATGTGTCTCACAAAAGGAAGCCGGCTCGCACTTGACGTGTTGATACATTACAAGAACTCATAAACACAGCACCAGCTGTACCTTGCAAATCGGGTTTTCTATGTGTCCCTATTAGGTTATTAAGTGCAGGGAGCAGATTTTTTTGTTGTTGTTACAGTAAAAATTTAAAATATTAACTATTAGAAAGCAAGCCTATTAGAAATAAACTATGTGAGCCCAATCTCACCACGTGATAAAATCTGGAATCTTTGCTACGGTACTTTGTGTGATTGACTATGATACCAGGTAATGTCCACTGTGATGCAGTTTCACTAGGAATTGATGGAGAACTCCAGATCCTTCAGCATTACCAAGGAGCTGTCTATTGGTAACAGATCTCAGCTTTACTAACTCAAAAGTGTCATAGAAATCCAGAAATTTTAGTTGTTTCCCTCAGAATCAGTGTGATGATGATAAGGAGTGTAATACGTCTCTTCTCCTGTTGGGAAAAAAATCTTCACCTCATGCTAAATTTCAGTGTATTCAAACACATGAAGCCAGTGCAAAGCATCTCCTCAGTTGTTTGTGCTTTCCAAATGGTTTGCTAAGCACGCTCCATCCCTGAGGAGCAGGTTTGCAAAGGCTAATGTTCATTTTCCTGGAAGCTCTGCATCCCAGAACAGCGGAAGTCAAGAGGGGATGTTTTGCAGGTGAAGGAACAGGTGTATTTTTGCACTGGTGTTTGGAAGACCAGCAGTCAGGGCCACTTAACATTTTTTAGCACATTGACTCATTCCCTGTGGATATCATACTGATGGACATCTCTTTTCTTCTCTTGCTTTTTCTGTTTTGCTAGTGCTTTTATGCATATTCCTCCTCTTTTTTTTTTTTTATTTAAAAGATATAAAATTTGGGGAGAAAATAGGCTTGATGCCACTGCAATAAGTGCACACAGAAGCCTTGAGAGTCATAAAACACAAGGAACAGAAAAAAAGTAAAAAACATGCAAGAGAGGTTAAAAAATCATGCTATTTGCAGACTTGGTGAGCTCTTGTGTTGAAGCCAGTGGCAGAGTCATCAGAGCACAGGTGCACACCACATGACCAGGTGATAGAAAAACAACCACAGAATGCGATTTTGAAGAGCCTGATGATGGTTTGTCTCTGTAATACATCCATCCCAAGGTGCACTAATACATCTGTTTCATATTTAGAGTCTTTTTATTTTTTTTTATTTTTACTAGTAGCTTTAAAGAAAGTCAAGAAGATGAATATCTACATTTAGAAGACCATATGTTAACAAGGGGCTGTGAGTTGACATGACAAGGTTGGTGAAGCACGCTCACCATATGCAAAAGTGCTGAGCAGCATCAGAGGTTTATAAATGGATGGGGACTCTTGAGCCATCGCAAAAAGAGAAACTCTCTCTTATGGGCATTCCTGAGGGTTTTGATGGGCAGATTTGTGAGGTTCCATTACCAGTTTTGGAAGCACCTGAATTAGGTAAATTCACTGCAGCACTAGTAAAAAACAACAACATATTTTCAGCTGTAGACATGAGTGCTGAGTAAAGGGATGCCTGCTTATTGCTTTGTTACTGTTCCCACTTGAAAGGAATCATGCTGAAGAAAGAAGAATCAGAAGTGCAATAATTTCCCTAAGAAAGGCTTGTCCAAAAGAAAAAGCAAGGTACTGGAGAAGGATTGAGCAGCTGGGCAGCTTCAGTTGTCAAATAAGTCAGAGATAGGAATGTCTCATTTCTCACAGAAACTAAGTCTCTCCTGGGAACTTTGGTTTGAAATCAATTCTACAGTCTTATATATGGCAGAGCATCTGAAATGTAAAAAAACCAACTATTTTCATAAACTTTCCGGAACTCATGTGTTCCAAAAAACAAATTCTGTGCTTGTCTGAACAACAAAAATGTGCGTAACATCCTTCATTTGGCAGACAATTGTTGATTGCTTCTCCATCCAGCTGATATGCACCCTGTTTCATCTAAGTCTCACTTGACTCATTGCAGGGTCACCCTAGATGGAAAACACTGACTTTGCTTAACATTATGTAGAAGATTTGGTCGTGTGCAGGCCACTGCAGAATAGTGCCAGTAGTGTGATCTACAGCACTGTAGAAAATGGGGGAGAAATTTCCACAACCCTGACCTGTTAAATACATGACTCCACTGACTAAAATATTAGACTGTTTCAGATTTTTTTGTATGTTATCTCTTCTACTGTATTGTTTGCAGGTGGTATGGCAAGGTATTAAAGACAGATCCAGTGCTATACTACATGCACTATTGTTTGACCAGGTAGTACTTACAACTTTTGAATATTGGTCGGATGGCATATTCCTACCAATAATATCTCTGGTCTTCTGAAAGGCATGCTGAAGTTTCTTGACTCTTCCAGTGGGACTCAGGAATTCTCAACTTTTCATCTTTTACCCTGCATTAAGGAAAACTGGACTGCTGAGATAAAAGCTCCTTCCAGTTACAAAGAGAATGATTATTTGAGGATTTGGCTATACTCTGTTGCAGAGGAAAAAAATCAAATGTTTTATAATAATAACATAATTACATTATTGATAGCACTAGAAATAAACAAGGAACTAGCAGAGAACTGACTGCTTGAAGATGACTGAAAAAAGTAATCACAGTTTGAATCCTTTATGAAGAACATTATTATTACCAAAAGTATATCAACTTTTCAAAAAAGAAAACCTCACAAATAACTGTATGAATGGCAACACTTATTGATCTCTTGTATTCTTTTCAGAATGAAATAGAAATATCAAATAGGGAGGAAAATATATGAAATCTGTGTTAATTCCTTGCATGCCAGTATGAAATCAAGTTTCTCCTGGTTATTGTGAAAGATGTATCAATCTCATAATCCTGACTAAAATGCTTTGTAATTAAAGTCTACCTCTGGACACCCAGACTGAAAAAAAAATAATCCAGAGGATTTTTACTGAACAAATCTCACTTTCTATTTGAGTGTCTTACTATGATTATGCAGCTGTAGACCACACAGCAGTGCTTCTTTATGTAATTTTGTAGGGAAAACACGAGAACAGATTGGAAATTCTTGAGAAAAATAACTTTAAAATGTATGTGACAAAAAAATACTATGAGCTGAGATTTTTCACTGGAATGTATCAGTTTTTGATAAAACTTTTGTAATAAAGAATTTCTGTGGGTCAGGAAAGAATCTCTAATGAAGACATTTCAAGAAGAATGATCCATTCTATTGATTGCTCTTTTAAGAATGATCCATCGTTTGGTCTTACAAGCTTTATCATTTTCCCTCTCCCCAGTTAACTGTGATATTGTTTAATTTAGGGTGAATGTAAATATGTAAATATGGAGAGGCATCAGATTCAGACCTCCACAGTGATGCACAACTACACAATTCAAATCAAATCTAGAAAATCCCAGATCTCATTCACAGTGCCCGTATCTACCTTGATCCACAACACTCGCTCTAGTATATAGAAGTAAAATGAGATGTCGTACTAGCTGATGAAAGCCACAGCTGTAACAATCTGTAAAAAGAAAGCAGGAAAGATCTCAAACTGCATTTGTAAATCTCCTGCCTGATCTGCTTCTTTTTTCATAAATATGTAAATATTCCTTGAGTCAAAGGAGGCTTAGCCTTTGTTTTTCTTAAGTTTAGTATTCACATTTAGATGTTCTGCACCTTTTCTCAAAGTTAACAGGAAACCAAAATATCAAATCTACTCTCAGATATGTTTAACGTAGTTCTGTGCAGCACTGTTGTGAAATACCTCATTTGATTACTACAGGATATGGGGCAAGCATGATGTCAGGTAACTATGTTTTGAAAAGTGTTTTATACTTTTGATCTGAATGTATTTCCAATGTCAATTTCTAGGAAGTGGATTTTATTTTTTGGGGGGAAAATAACGGAACAATTTCTCATCCTCATTGAATTTACTTTTCAGTGAGGAAGAGAAAAATATTTCCAATACTGTATGTGAGAAACTCATAGGATAACAGCACCATACTATCAAGTCAAACCTGACTTTTTCTTCAGTCTTGGAGCTCAATTCATGGAAGTTATTACTTCAGTTTTGATGATAGGACTAGGGCTTTTAAGTCACGGCGGTGCATCTAAATATGCCACCTTAATTCTAGCTTATTTTGTTACACCATTTTTTATCAAATGTCTGTTTCAATACAATGCCATACGTCTGCCAAGTTGAGTCATAAGTGCACCCAGTTTATTACAAAGGCTTTGAGAACCTTAGCAAGCATTTAGACAAAATTGGGCTGAGTTTTGATTTTGTAATGAAACTCAAAACCAGCCGAGTTTCTCTTGGTTTTGTTTTTCATTGCAAGAAACTCTGATTTGTAGGTGAGTACAGCTAAGAGTGCATACATTCATGATCTGCAGTAAATGTGCAGAGAAAGAAATGGTAGAACAGATATCAGATCTTTCTCTGCAGTCGGCAATGCCTGGAAAGCCGCCCTACTTCATTGCAATGCAGATTTGCAGACTTTGGTCCAAAAAAGACCCGTTGGCGTAGTTTGATACTGAAAAGTAATCTTCCTCAGGAAATGAGTACCAAAGAATTGTTATACCATGTAATAAGAAAGAAACAATAAAGATCCCTGTCGAGAAAGTAGTTCTGAGTTGATGGACAACGGTCATTATAAACTGAACTTTCAAATAAAAATACCTTCAACCTTTTAAAAGAGTTTCTGTATTTTAAATATGGACATTCACATTTCAGACTGGAGAGCTTCCAAATGACCCCCTGACTTCAAAGGTTAAGCACTATGAGAGAACAATTGCAGACACTCAGTATGAGAAGGAAAATATGATTTTATAGCTGGAACAGACTATAGAATATCTCTTCTAACATTTCAGATCTGTATGAAAGAGAAAACTATTGGGAATAGTTCAAAACAGCTGATGCTGGATAAAGAATGAATTTACTCTTTATATTGCTCCATGGATACTACCATCTCAGTCACTGCTTTTAAAGACAATGAATAAGATTTTGTCTGTACTGACTGACTGAAGTCACCTGAAGTTAGTGACAAAGTTTAAAACAAATACATGTTTATGAAAGAAGCTCTGCTGTTGAAGCAATCAGAATTATCCAGCCAGCTGTGACAAATGTGTGCAAATTAACTGAAACAGAAGGGTGAGAATCTCAAGAAAAGTAATCCATATAGCCACTACCCTTCCGCCTTGGTCTACTAAGTGCTGTTAGAATGTTTAACTTTGCTAAGGCCCTGGCTTCTCTACTGCTGTTTAAAGTGTAATTGGTGTAAGTAGGGAAGTGCACTGTGTCTCTAGGTTAGTGGCACAGTGGTTGCAAGAGAGGGGGAGAGAAGTTACATGAGTTCGTACTGCACTTCACAGGAGATGAAAATGATGATCTCCTGTGCTACATAAAAATTCAACAAAACACAGGGGAAAAAAGTTTTCCTGATTTGTCTTTTCTTCTCTCACAAATACATCATAACATACTCCTTTCCAAATCCTGCTGGAGCGTTTGCCTACAGTGAATGCTTGGGAAGATCAGTCCTTTTTCCTGATGGCCTACTTATGTGCAACTTTATGCACACTTTTGAGTAGAAGGGTATTTCGCCAGAAGTTGTGCTGATGGAAATTGATATGGAAAGGAAACATTACGAATCCTTGACAAGAGGCACCTAAAGTAATTAATATATATGTGACTTTATTCTATTTCACCATATTACACATTGTATTAAAACACTCTGTCCTACTATTATCCCAAAAATTTTACTAGGCTTAAAAGTTGTGGTGGAAAACCTTCCTGGAACCATAGCATCAGGAAAGGAAATAAACTGACTTTGTTATGAAATTCATAATGGAATCATAAGGGGATAAAATGTCTTATCATCTTAGATTGGGCAGTTTTGGTCCAGTGGAAGTTATTATTATCAAAATGATTTTAAAATCAAAACTGAAGTAACAGAAGAGGAATGTTTTGCAATAAGGAGTGTATGATATAAACACACAGATGGCAGCTTTCCCCTTCATACTGAGCGTTGATTCTATGAACATGCCTGCATGTGTATATATGCAGTTTTAGGGAAAAGGTGGTGCAATCCTCCCCTACATTTGGAAAGCATCATCTGAGGAGAGAGTTTAAGATTTCAATTGCAGAAAGCTGAAGGTGGCTGGTCTGGATGTAGAGCTGCTGGTTCCCCTGATGGCCAGATTGCTACCTCATCTCTCTTTTCATCTCCTTCATTAGGAAGACTTGAACTGGACTTCATGGGTGCCAAGGGAAAGAAGCCCAGCAGTACCACCTGTCTGGGTACATTCACATGGATCACACCATTTCCTGGGAATGTCTGAGAAATTAACTTTATTTACTCTATTTCTCACCTGAGAGGAACCAGCCTTAAAGGCAGCTGAGGCCTGCTGGGACAGATTGAAAAACTGTGTGGAGGGGAAAAGATTTGTTTTATATTCTGTCTCCTCTCTGTGTAGCTGAAATCCGTTCTTCTGCTGTTATTTCAGTCTGCACCATGAGTAGTTTTCAGCTTCATGTAGCTTTTCTTAAAAACAAAATAAAACAAAACCCCACAAAAATGGTGTAGTGACTTCAAGCAGTATTTCTTACTGTCATTGCAGTTCTTCAGTTAGAAGGGGTAGTTATTCTATATACAATTTCCCATTCAGCAAAAGTTCTTTCTGCAGAAAGACTCTCATCTGTCAAACCCTTCTGTGCAAATATTGTAAATAATAAATTTACGTCTCATGCCTGGCTGGGGAAAGAATGAAATGGCATGGAAATACAGGAGAGACGACTTCTTATTTTAAACTTCAGATGAAGGACTATTATTTGGAGCTGTGTTTACGTTCATATTGCATTTTCTGTATGCATTCTTTTCATAAAGCTCCTTCTTGAAAGGTAATGATATTTTAGGATAATTTTAAATTTATTTGATATTTGCTTTAATCAGCAGTGAGATCCTGAGTATATCCTACAGTCCTATGAGCTGCACTGAGCTGTCACTGAAGAACCACAATCCTAATTTGTTCAGATTTCTTGTGAATTACTTGGCAAAAAAAAAGTAGCACAAAACAAATCTTTCTGCTACTTCTATCTATACAAAAAACACAAGTAGCATAATAGAAAAATTATATGCTTCAGCAGGGAGTGAACATATTTTTCTCATGATGTGAAGCTGCGCATTGTATTGGCGAAGGTACTTTAGTTATTAAGTCTCACAGTATTGCTCATAGTTTTCTCGTGCTTTTCCAGTATATTTTTCGTTAAATTGGAATTCAGACATATGAACTGAAGGCTCTGAGTAAAATCAGTGTAGAAACTGATCTAATGGCCACTAATACCCCAAAGAAAAGTGACTGGATACCATTACACTAAATAGGTAGGAAAGCCCATATCACTTCATAGTGCAAACACACACATTTTCCACTGTACTTGCCAGATCTCTTTTGTCATGTGGGAAACGACTTTTGTCATGTGGGAAAAGTGGTCATCCTTGCCATAACATAGTTACGATGTTTATAAAACTAATGTAGTTTATTAATAAGTAATTATCATGTAACTAGTCCTGAAATCTACCCAGATATATTACTGATTACTTAAATTTTGCAAACATTTTTTCAAGTAAAGGCACCACATTTTTTTCATTATGGTATGGGAGGAGTGAAAAGGATCCATATCACATACAAGTTAGAAACATAATGGAGTGTTTATAGAAATGGACACAAATAGTGTAACTCTTACTGTGCCTCTTCATATATATGCTATACTAAAAATGAGTCAGTCACTAAAGGAGCCAAAACACACCTGGTACATGAGATTGTATGCTGAATATATGAACATTCGAAGAGAAATACTTAGAACTAAGGCTTACTGATTTTGGAGGAGCTGCATGCAGTACAAAGAGGGACAGAGCGTAAGTGTCTGTCCCAGAGTGCAGAACTTATTTCTTGAATTTCCATGCCAAAAGAAATGAAAAATAGCTTTGTTGCTCTTGTGGACAACAGAATTAAAAGGTCTAAAAGAGAAGTACAGTGAAGTAGGGAGATATTAATTACATAAAATACTCACAGATTCAGTCTTTCCATTGCTCTGTCCATCTGAAATGACCAAAGGATATAAAACAGTTTATTAAGTGTAACTTGCACTTAAGTTTCCAAAAGAGGCTTTCATTTGGATAAGTTCAGACATTGTCTACATCTCTTACATATCTTACTCCTCTGCAAAACACTTGGTTTCTGTGATTAGTGACACAGACTGCAAGAGAAGTAAACAAAGTTTTTTTAGAAGGTGACAGTTGATGGGGCTATGAATACGTTAAGTATTAGAGAAATTGACATTGAAAAAGTACACTCCTTGGAAAGGTCCCATTATTTGCTAATGCTCAGAAGCATGACAGAAACTACTCAGCACTGAATGGAGGGGAAGGACAGAGGTTTCGGAAGTAGTCCCACTGCAGTGCAGGTGGCTGTGCTGGATAGTTTGATTGGTTGTATGGGTAGCACTCTCAGCCTCAACTCAAGCACAAGTAATGCACATGGTGTGAAGCCATGTTAGCAACAACCTTGAAGCAATACCATGTCTTTGAACACAGACAGCAAAACACTGGTCAGTGGCCTACTGCTCACACATCTGTCAAAGATATGAGTGAAGTTTGCTGACACAACAGAAGCAAGAGCTTACTGTAGCCAGCACTGGTGCTGACTGCTCAGCAGACCAGCTTGTATCTCTGCTCAGGCTATGTAAATTGCAGGGAGGTCTGGGCTGATTGGTCTCTTTTCAACACCATCAAAACAACACTGTGTGGACTTGAGCTAAGGTAAAATCATCCCTGAGCTAGCTCTGGCTGCCATGTCCTTGACAGCAAGGAGGCAAGTGGGACAGGAGGTCTCGCTACGTCACACTTACGAACAAAAAAGAAAAAAATTATGAGAAAGTTTTCTCAGTTCTGTTAGCTGAATCCTACTTTCCACCTGATGTGTTGGGGGTAGCAGGAGAGTATATCAGAGAAAACGTACAGACGGCATAAGAAAGGCGTATTTTAAATTCTGTCCAGCTGCCCCGTATTGTCTGGTTGTCAAGGGAATTGGGAAGAAATGAGAGAATATGGGGGAATTTTGGCCTGTTCTTGGTTTCAAGAACTGCTACAAATATCCAAACTTCCAAGCATGGCTAAGAAATTAATGTTTCTGGCGATGTGAAGAAGTGGCTCAGCATGTTCCAAGGCCTGCTGCTGGACAGCTGCAGTGCAATTAGCTGCGAGATCATCCCAAGTTTGAGCTGGGTCTTATGGGTTGTGCTGTTTCTTCTCCATCTGCCAAGTAATTCTTCAGTAAGCTGGCATAACGTGTATCATCTTTCCTTGCAAGAACACACCGCATGTTCCGTGTCGTACAAATTCTTCCTTCATCTCTTCTGTTAAAATAGGAAACTTGGTCCTTTACAAGTACTTTTTCTGTCTAGGTTGTTTTTTTCTTTTCCTTTTTCTTTTACCTTTTCCTTTTTCATTTTCTTTTTCTTTTTCCATGTTCTTTTTCCATTTTCTTTTCCGTTTACCTTTTCCTTTTCCTTTTCCTTTTTCTTTTCTTCTTCTTTTCCTTTTCCTTGTCTTTCTCTTTCTCTTTCTTTTGAGAAAGTAATGTGATATCACACTTGTTACACCCTGTAACAAAGTTGCTGGATATAATGTCATAATCTAAAATACAAGGAAAAATATTTATATTACTTTGTCAAGCCATTGAATATGAAATACAACAAAAACCCAGCTAGCCCTGCCCCTCACACTATTACCAGTGAGAGTTTTGCCATTTATATGAATGATGTTAGGATTTTTACTCCAATGCTTCTAAGTTTTTATTTAACTATTACATTTGAATGCAAGGACTACATCTTATATCTGATGTCACTCAGGAGATTCATCCATTTGTAAAAAGGCAGAAGACAAAGGCATCTTAGAAGTTTGCAGGAGGTAATGCAATGATGTTACCTTTACTTTTCACCCTCTGACTCTTTTGAAAAAGTGCATCCCTTAATACAAGTAAAATTCAGTGATGTTTTAGAAAGTGATGTTTAAAGCTGAAAAAAGCAATCCTTATATCCTACTCACTTAGCAGCACATTGCTGCCATTGCTCTTAATCACTTGCTTCATATAAAATCGGTGAAGATACAGTTAAAGATGCAAATACAGACATTAGAACCACTGGGTTCTTTCTGGACATTGCTCCTCTTCCTGGGTTTTGATGAATCTCTAGAATTTGGCCACCTTTGGGCAATATTCTACAGGAGCATCCCAAACACAGAGTTTGTGTCCATATTGGGCCACCATCCTGCAACTGATACACAATTTGCACTTTTTTCTTGTTCTAATAGATTGCACCTTTGCAGGGCATTCATCCTCTCATCAGAGTGCTAGAGGGCTTCTCATATTTCTTAAAGTTGTTTTTGGGACTAAGCACTGATTTTACTTCAGAACATCTATATCTTGTAGTTGTAACTGCAGAAAAGGCCAAATCCCCTTCTGGTGTAAATTAACTACAATCCTGTATTCATATTTCATTAATTAGTGAGTTTTAGCTCAGATTCCTCCTTCTTTGCTTTTCAGTGACAGGTTATATGGAGCGAATGGTGAGAAAGGCCTTCATTCACTGTCCTTCCTCAGGTAACAGTGATGGATTAAAAAAGACAATGCCAGAAACATTTAAAATATTTTCAGTGCAGACACACATTCTCCATATTTTGCACAGCTTTTTGGCTATCATTTTGTCCTAAAATATAGTAACTGACAATTAGATAAGATACCAGGCCTAAAAGATCTCTATCAGCATTCCCCATTATATCCTGTATGAACCCATTTCCACACAATCCATACTCATATTAAGAAGATGAAGAGACTTTTGCAGAAGATTTCTCTGTCCTCTCAATGGCATAAATTCTGTTCCCCACTGCAGTCATGATGGCAAAAGTGTTCCCAAACCCTCTGCTTGTTTCCAAAACAGAGACCCAGGAAACACCATTAAGTTTTTCCACAGAAGCACAGGTTGAAATTTTTTCATTTTTATTGGAGACTTTAAAGACAGAAGAAATGTCACAGCTGTTCTGCTGCTGCAGACCACGCCTTGGCCACACTTCTTGTGTTCCTTCATGGGTCTGACCTTTCTCTCTGCAACTGTACAGGCAGGGGAAAGGAAATGCATGTATCTCTGTATTCTTGTGTGTTTTGTCAGCCATTATTTGAAAACATTTCTGAAGGTCACTGAGATCTAACTTGAGGAAAGGGGGACATTTGTACTTAAGTAAGCAAGTGCCAACATCATTAAGATTTTATCTCTACCATTTTTAGAACTGGTTTTCTGTTTAATGTTTATAAACAAGTTACAAGAGACAACTGAAGTTGTACATTTGAAGTGTGGTACAACAGTGAATCAGTATTTAGAGACACTTGAGCAGTAAGACCGGGAGAACAAATTATGTCCTACAAACCAGTTTAAGATGCATCCTTTGTAGTTCAGTCCAGTTACAGTTTAGCAATAACTCTGTATAGTAAACACATCAGGCTTTCTGTACAGCAAGACTGACATCTGATATACTGGTGGAAACCTGTGCCTTCTGTATCAGGAAACCAGTTGCTTTTGCAGGGAATGTCATGCTCATCCCTTCTGCTGGGGGACTTTCTCTTTTCAGTGGTTTGTTGCTGCGAGTAAAATCACTGCAAAAAAAAACAAAACAAAACAATTTCTACTCCTTTTCAAGTGCTATCATCCCCGTGTGAATAATGCAAATGGAAGAAAAGATAGTTCTCTGAAATATCTGGGCAGGATGTCCCTTCTGAAACCAGACTGAAAGAGTTACATAAATAAGAGCATTACATTGACCAGTCTCTTCTGTTGTTTCCCACACCCTAGGAGAGTTATCCATGCCCAAGTTCTCCAACTGGGACTGGTATTATTCTTACTGCAATTTGTTAAAAGAATCTACCTTTTATATCTTGTGTAAAATTGTAATTACAAAAATGTAATGTTAAAAAAGAGATATATGTATGTCATAAAATTACACACAAATTGGCACTTCAGTCTCATCTATGATTTTCTCCTTTGTCTGAAAATACAAATAGTTAGGATGGGGAAGAGTGCTTATCCAGGGATTATGGTAGTAGGATCAGTTTGCTTCATCATTTCTGAAAGGAGAGTTATACAAGTTCACTTGGGCAGACCTGCTCCTAACCAGCAGTGGCCAACCTTGTCAGTATTTAACATGCTTTTTTTGAAACTCTTGAGCAATCAACCCAAATATGCAAAGAATAATATGAGGATCTGGACTGAAGTGCTTTCATAGCCTTGCCTGGTCCAGTTATTTCCTGCAATTACACATACTCATGATGATCTTGCTGGCAGTGTTTTTTTCGAACACACTTTACTGATGTCTCCCATAAGGTGCAGAGGGGATGGTGCATGCTCAGCAGGGACTGGAGATGTCCAGAGACACGTGGTGGAAGTGCCTGTACCTTGCCTTTGGAGCTAGCATCTGGAAAATTTCAAAAAAGCTTGTTTCTTAAATTATCATCAGGACCTAAACTAGAGCCACCAACAATTTTAAAATCCCAAACACAGAACAGAGGACTGAATACAAGATTTCATGAACAATTCTCTCTACAGTGTTCCTGCAGAGGCAGGTCCTTTTCCAGAGATGAATCCTCAACTGAAGTTTTAATGACTCCTTACAGTGTAATCTTTTCTGCAGGGCACCCTCCTGGACCATCAGAAACAGTTCTCTCCTTGCATTGCCTCTGTGGCTATATGTCTGTATCCGTTTTCAAGGATCCAGGCAAAATCCAGTCTCCCACCTCCCCCTCTAATCTATACCACGTTACCCAGAGTGCACAATTTAGGAGAAGGTTACTGTGATCAGGCAGTCCTCTTCCTTCTGCTCTGCCATACCCCTTCTTAACAAGCCAGACTTTACGGTGCTCGCACCATAGACTGTGAATAAATAAATTAAATTGTACAATCTGCCACATAGAGCTCCATTTCTCCTTGGCAGGTCTTGCAGCAGCGTGTAACCACTGCTTGCTCGGTGCCGATTGTGCCTCTGGCTGGTCTTTCTGTAAGATTCCCTCTCCAGGCTCTCATTAGCAATCCTTTCTAGAGGGATAGGGTGGCACACACAGCAAGGGCATTTAGCTTAAGCCTTCCACCAAGCACATGGCTTGCTGAGGAAAAACACCTGTTTCACTTTCATAGATCAAGACTGTCCTGGCTCTGTGGACTGGTACATGCTTTGCATTTTGTATGCAATTACATTAGCCATGCAAAATGCCAGCAAGGTTGATCTCCATGCTAAACAGGACAACTAATGCTCTATCAACTATTAAAAACTGTTACATTGTTCCCCTCCTCACTACCCCTTCCCCTTCCCCCCCTCTGACCCTGTATGTTACTAAGGAGGTTACTAAACCTCCTGTCTGTTGGCTTTTGCACTTGAATTCCTGCGAGTGAAGATACAGTGCTTGTAAGTCAGGCTGTGGGTGAGCTTACAGACATCTGTATAAATTGTTCTGAGAGGTGAACAATAAGCACATTCTGTGTTTTTTGAAAGAAATAAAATACACTGATTTCCAGCACCTGGTAAATGAAATTAGTTTCATATGCATTTGATACCTATGTTGTTATTCCCATTCAAAATCTTCCTGCAAAATCCCTTTTTTTTTAGCCCATAGTCTTCACTAAATCACCACTGTCCTATCTGCCTCCACTGACTCCACTTGATCTGCAGTGTTTAACGTAAAATTCTTGATTTTATTTTCAGAGCCCTTCACAGCCTCTGCACACCAGTTTTTCATCTCTTGTATATCAAGTTCTGTGCTCTGTTGCTAACACCCATTGCCCACTTTTTAGATTTTCAGACATTTTTGCTCTCCTCCTGCTGTCTCTCATAACTGGGAATTATGTCCTGCCAATAATAAGAAATGAAGAATGTGTCATTCTTTTTCAAACCTCAACACTTTTCTCCACAAAACCTTGCCCATGCACTGGCCTACCATGCCAGCGATTGCTATCACTTCTGTCTTAATGTTATACATCTGCTGTAGTTTACATTATGCTTAGCAATAAACTGATCTAGATCTTGGCAGAGTGATGTCCTGATCTTCTGGATTAGTTGGTTCAAGTTGCACTAATAGAACCACAGAATGACAGAAGAGATCTTAAAGCCCATTCAGTTGCAATCCCCAGCCACTGGCAGGATTGCCATCATCAGGCACCAGACAAGGCTGGTTCTCTGGTGTGAAAACACATATTAGTGGCTCATATTCAGTTTTTCATCCACCAATACACCCAAGTCCTTCTAGAGAGGGCAATAACATCATAATAACATTGTGATACATCATTATAACAATCATAAATATATGAACATGACTAGCAGATATTGACATTACACAAAGAAACCAAATTATGCAATATTACAACTCCACTTTTGAAAAGAATGGCATTCAGAACTACTACATAAATAAGCTCGACATCCAATTATAATAGTCTTAAAAATATGCCCTTTCTTCCAGTTATGGTGACAGTTTCTGACCATGATTTCTTAAATAGCTGCTTCTTTCTTAAATGTTTTGGCCAAAGACTACCAACTATCCTCCTGTCTGATTTTATTTTTTCCTAAGAGACATACCTAACTTGCTCCTGCATGTGTGATGAGTACCTGATAATGGAAGCCAGTGGAAAAAATTCTATCTGACTAGCTGAAAGACATCCAAGATGGCACTAAGTAAATATTGTGTGACCCAAATAGATAAAGAACCTAGAAGTTGGAACCTGTCATGCACCACAAATCCCAGGAGTTTTTACTCAGTCAGTCTGTGGTCCAGTTTTTCAGCTCCCCATGTGTCCTCATAGCACAAAGGGGTTCAATAGCACTACAGATGGGTTAACTAGCTCTGATTTCTCACTTCTTTTTATGGTCACACCCTCTTTACTATTCCATTCTCATTCATAGTTTCCTCATCCAGTCTTGCTACAGTGAAGTGTTTTTTCTCATTTTTCTACATTTGCTTTGCTGAGAAGCAAACTTTTGCAAACAAGCATATTGGTGTCCTTTAGTGGATGAAAAAAGAAAGAAACCTATAAACAGCTATAAAGAGAAGTCCTTTACATGTATCACCGAACAGCTAATAGCCAGGCTGTCTATTCCCTGAAGAGTCCCTGGATAGCTGCTTTCAGAGAAGCAATGCCAGCCACCCCGCCTGTCTTCCTCTTCAGCAGCAGCTTTCTTTTATACCAAAAAATTAAGCACTCCTTCAGCCCTCAGATTCTCTGTTGACCACATAGTATTTTTTTTGCTTGGATTTCTTTAGTTTTACATTCAGAAGAACTTCTTCCCTTCCCTTCCCTTCCCTTCCCTTCCCTTCCCTTCCCTTCCCTTCCCTTCCCTTCCCT
>NC_034438.1:26649913-26651148 GCF_002078875.1 Numida meleagris
CCTTCCCTTCCCTTCCCTTCCCTTCCCTTCCCTTCCCTTCCGTTTTGCTTGCTGTTTGTTAAAAATTCTCTCTCGTGGTTTTGTTTTAACAAGAACATTAGAAGAGCTTTAGTTACCTTTTGTTATAGTTGTTAATATATATATTATATATTATAATATATAATATATTATATTATTATATTATTAATAATATATAATATATATTAATATATAATATATTTATAGTTGGAAAATCTGGCAAAAGAAGTATTCTTGGTGTCATTTAATTTGAAACCTTCAAAATAATTCAGTAACTGTAAAGCCCTTATTCATCTCTTTTCATTAAATTCCATTTAATTTGAGTTTATCAAGCCTGGCTTTCCTGGCCAGGCTTGAGAGGGGAATAATTTTTCTTTTTCCACCTGAACATCTTACATGACATACATTTTGAATTAGGAATAGATAAAACTGGGCATTTTAGTTACAGATAGACCCAAACTTCATCCTGAATCTCAAAGGGAAAAGAAATTTCTTGTGAATTTATGAAATTGTACTAATGTCCATAATTTGTAATTTGAATAGCACAGTCTTTTTTATCATTTCTTTATTTTAATTAAGAAAAACTATATTACAATACATGGCCCAGTGAACTTCTGTTCAGCTCAATGTAAGACGATGAGGGAAACAGAAAAAAAGTATGACTGACGAATTTTTTTTAAACTGTTATCTTTAGGTAGGAAGCAACAAGTGAAATCTATTTACGGGTTGTTAGATGATGCAACTTAGGGGATATTCAGTTTTGATGGAATGATTTTGTAGTACCTTCTGCCTTCAAGTGTACCAAACAGACTCAGATGTATTCATAAAATCCCAGAAACTGTGGCTCAAACACGTTTGAAAAAGAAGCTGAATCACAATTGAGAAATAGCAAGTTTGAATAGCTGGTGAGGATATATCTTTCTCCACATTTTCTCTGTCAGTGCTATGTCTCAGTGTGAAAATCCAGCTCCCTAATGGTGCATTTAGATAGGGAAAAGAGGAATTCTTTCTTTCTTTCCTTCTTTCTTTCCTTCTTTCTTTCTTTCTTTCTTTCTTTCTTTCTCTCTTTCTTTCTTTCTTTCTTTCTTTCTCTCTTTCTCTCTTTCTTTCTTTCTCTCTTTCTCTCTTTCTTTCTTTCTTTCTTTCTTTCTTTCTTTCTTTCTTTCTTTCTTTCTTTCTTTCTTTCTTTCTTTCTTTCTTTCTTTCTTTCTTTCTTT
>NC_034438.1:26651498-26691263 GCF_002078875.1 Numida meleagris
TCCTTCCTTCCTTCCTTCCTTCCTTCCTTCCTTCCTTCCTTCCTTCCTTCCTTCCTTCCTTCTTCTCTCATTTAAATAGGTCATTGTCTACAAACCTGGCTGGGACTATTCTTACTCGAGAATGCAGGTGGCACCATCTGTCCCTGTGAGCTATGTGCCAGATGATTCTGGCTTTGCTTTGCATGTGAATATTTTTTCTGCATAAAATTGCTGTATGCAGACCATGTGAAACTGTCTCTGCCCAAAAGGCTATGAAAGGCAGAAGGCATAAAAAATAACTAAGCATTCAAGAGTTTATTTTATTTCAGCAGCATATAAAATACAAATTTCTATTTGATATTTCCTTTGAGGCATCTCAATCAGTTACAAACCATGTCCTAAATCTCTAAGGTAAAATGTGGGCTTTTTTAGAAATATGCTTTTTCTGAAGGCATAGACATTATCTGTCTTATATGTCTACATATGTAGCCTGAGAGAAAGCAAAGCCTCTCTCTTCTGTGGCCACGGGGCAGGTGGAATACAACAAAATGGGGCTTATATTCAGTACTGTCAGCTCTAGAGGTCAACCTCCCACCTGCCCCAGACATCCAGAGCAGGGCCATCCCTGAGGAGGACAGAAGCGCTGAGCTCACAAAGTTTAGTATTCTGTACTAAATCAGCTCGGTTCAGCTGCTGAACACAATGAACCTGTCCCATGGAATTCCAGTTTTGTCGCTGTCTTGGAAGGATAGGGCTCTTGTGGCCTCCAGGGCTCATTCACAGGCATCTATCCTATTAACTGCAGGTCCCAAGTCGGTCTCTGTGTCAGCTCACACTGTAGTAATGGATTCACATTCTGCTTGCACACAAGAAAATAACAGAAACCTCATAGTAACTTTTGTCTTAAAATCACCCCATTAAGCTGGATTTGTTTACTAGCATAGTCCTCTATTTGTCAGAAATATTATTTTTAGGGGAAGTTTTCTACTCAGGGAACCAGACTGGTACAGGAATTTTTCATTAAAGGTGCTCACTGATATACAGTGCAAGACTGATCTCAGTTATGTCCTGTGCCTCCACTGAAATTCATCAAATTTAGACATTGGGCAACACAACAGAGATTCACTGGGATTAAACTCTCAGTTACATGCATGCAGCCCCTGTGGGTTCAGTGGAGATGCAAAAGCATACAGGATGGCAAAATTTGGCTTGTTGCTGCATATCAAGATGCAGGTGGTACCATATGCAAAAGAGCTCTGGTTATTTGGCAGATGTGCCCAGCTGTCTCAGAGAAAAAAGCTCACAGTTAATTCACATTTGGGCAGGGATCTGTTTGAGAAAAGTTACATTTGTTTGTTTTTTCAGTTTGCTGAGGTTACTCTTCACTTTGAAGTTTGCTGTAGTTTCTGAAGAGAAAAATATAATTAAAAAAAAAAACATCCTTCATCATTTATGTAATTATTGATTCTGTAAAAAAAAAAATAAAGAGGCAGAAATTTACCCAGACTTTATACAGCATCTTTAATTGACAGGTTGGCTAAGTGCTACTTGCTGTCTGTTTTTCCACTCAACACCATTGCTTTTGTTGTGAGAGTACTCTAATCTAATCTATTTATCTATGCAGGTTTTAAAGTTCGCACTCGGTGTGTATTTTGGAACATCAGAAATATATACCACTGCTTCATAGGAAACCTAAATAACTTAGTTGTGATAAAGGACATGGGAGAGAGAAGTACTTAAATGTAAACAACCGCGATTTTATCCTTAGGAAAAAAATACTCAGGGAACTTTGTTTCCTGACAGTAACATTTGTTGCTCCAGAGAGCAGGGACATTCTTCTAATCTCCACTAGTGTTCTCACTTGCTGTACTTTTTCCTCTCCTTTTCTCTGCCTTTTCCTACTGGGGTAAGTTCTGGCAGTTATAGACAATAGAGTGACCGCTGTGTCTGCAGAATATTCCTTTTGAAGCACAGCTTTTTGAACAGCTTGGCATTGCCGATTTGAGTTAATTCTTCAGTACATCTCGCTCATTCTGCCCAGCCTACAAATTCTTCCCGCTCATACAGATTATATTACAGCATTTGCAGACGGGGTTGGGAAGTACAGCCAGCCCTCTATGAACACAGTTCACAGAAAGCCAAATCTGAGCTCTTCAAACAGAGCGGCAGGAGGAACCGGGCTGTCACGCAGTTGCCCACAAACGCCACAGCTCAGTGGAAACATTGGTTTATCCCCCGCAAACAGTGAAGGCTCACTGCCACCTGTGGGCAGCGGCTAGCATCAGCAGATGTTGGAAAACAGACGGGGAAGGTCGCTGACTGCGACGGCTCTGTTGGTTTAAAGACCCTCCGTCTCTACAGGATCTGCGGTGCCACCCATCTACCAATATTCGTGGGTTTCAGTGCCTGTCCTCCAGACAGCTGCAAACCAAGCTGCCAAGGAGCTGCTGGCCAGCCTCCGGTGGATGGTCTCCCAGGGATGCGTTATGCTGAGCCTGGGCAGAGCTCCACTCCACAGTTCCTTTTTGTGGATGAAATCTCCGAGATGGGTCTGTTCATTCTCAGTCCTCTAGCACCCCTTCAGAGATTGCTACATGTGTCCCTTAACTCTGCCTGCATGCCTCTTCTTCTTTTTTTTTTTTTTTTTTGTGAGAGTTTATATTCCTGTGCATGCAGATTTTCATGAAGTTGTTTTTATGTAGTGGGGGTAACTCCTCGTGCTCCCTGCATTCGTGAACTCGCCTGAAAATTTCTCCACCCACAGAGTGGATTACCTGAGTGGAACACAACCACACAAATACCAAGCCAAAGTTTACACGTGGCACAGACGACTGTAACTCTTTCCACTGTACCTCCACCAAATGAGGATTTGTAGAGAAGGAGACTCTTCATATGTCTTTACACTCAAAATACTGTTTCATAGATGGTTACTTCAGGGTCACAGACATTTTTCCTTCTTCGGATTCTATTCCATACCGCTCTCTGCCATGGCCTGTAGGGCCAGCAACTGTGCGTGCCAGAGAGCCCAGCAGGTAATGCTGCACTTGACTGTGCTGCACGAGGGTGTATTGCGTAGCACCCATTAGTTAAGAGCACCAAGCATGGCAGAGCTGCCAGACTTCTTGGCTCTGAGCAAGCTGCCAAACACCGCCATAGGTATATGATCTTATCTTCTTAATAGTGTGTAAAAAACTTAGCACAATTTGTACACAGTATAAATATTGTTGACAGTGTTCTTTAACAAAATTATTCACAGTAGCTTAGTTCCAGCTGCGCAGCTCCTGCTGTGTCTGTTTCCTAATAACACCACTATAATAAATATTTACAATGCAGTACCTATTTTCCCCAAAGGTACAAAGATTTGTTTATGAATACTTCTTTATAAAAACTAGCTTTTTGTGTGTGTGTATTTTCAAATGTATAATAGTTTATTATGGTTTTGGCAATATCTGATATGGTTGTACATAAAAGGATTGAGGACATCTGTTGATCCTGGGATTCTTAATTAAGTATTACCACATAAACATAGCATCTTGCCATGTATTTACTTACAGAATAATATGGAACTATGAATCTTCGTTTTAGACCTACTGTTGAGAAGACTGATATTTTCATCTGTGTTCATGAAATTGAGCCACAGTAAAACTCGCTCCAGCCTTTCCAAAGGCAAATACAGGATGAGCTACAAAACTAGCAAAAATAACAGACTCATCTAATCCATAGAAAAATAAACATAAATGTTTTCTTGCTATGTGCATGTGTGTTTAAAAAGAGTTAGACACATTTGTGGCAGATGACTTACCAAGAAGCATCTTACATGAAGATGCCACCTCTGGCTCTGAAGGCTGGCAGATCTCTGGAACATTTTGTTGGATATTATCACTGTAGGACCGTTTGTTTGCTTGTTTGGTATTATTCTTCCAAGGACCTCTAATGTTAATCTGCGTGAGACAGAAAAAGTGGTCAAGTGACGGAACTTTTACCTGCTCTACTTTGACTATTCTTTTCAAGTTTATATCATAGAATCATTGAATCATCAAGGCTGGAAAAAACCACTAAGATCATCTAGTCCAACCATCAGCCCATCCCCACCATGCTCACCAACCACATTCCTCAGAGCCACATCCAAACATTTCTTGAACACCTCCAGGGACAGTGACTCCACCACCTCCCTGGGCAGCCTGTCCCAGCTCCTATCCGCTCTTTCTGAGAAGGAATTTTTCCTATGTCCAATCTGAACCTCCCCTGGTGCAGCTTGAGGCCATTACCTCTCATCCTATCACTGCTACCTGAGAGAAGAGGCTGACCCTCACCTTGCCACAACCTGCTTTCAGGTAGTTGTAGAGAGCAATAAGGTCTCCCCTGAGCCTCCTCTTCTCCATGCTGAACAATCCCAGTTCCCTCACAGGACTCCCTCACAATCCTGTTCCTCACAGGACTTGTGCTCCAGACTGTTCACAGTGTTGCTTCCCTTCTCTGGACACGTTAGATTAGTGAGGGGACCAAAAGTGGACACAGTACTTGAGATACGGCCTCATCAGAGCTGAGTACAGGGGGATGCTCACCTCCCTGCTCTTGTGGACTACACTATTTCTGATTCAAGCCAGGATGCCACGGCCTTCTTGGCCACCTGGGCACACTTCTGGCTCATGTTCAGCTGGCTGTCAGCAAACACCCCCACATCCATTTCTGCCACATAGTCTTCCGGCCACTCTGCCCTAAACCTGTAACATTGCATGGGGTTGTTGTGACCAAATTGCAGGACTTGGCACTTGGTCTTGTTTAATCTCACACAGTTGGCCTCAGCCCATGAGAGAACACAATATGATCTCTGAGAAATTCATTCTTTTTATAAAAAAATCGGACCTATTATGGGGCATTAGATTCCTCTGACTTCTTTCCAGGCTGAACAGAATCAGCAGCATTGGCAGATACACAGCCTTGGAGCAGAGAAAAAACCTAGTAGAGTGAATCCTCAGAAGTGGACCAGACAGACCGCAATGCTGTGTTCTTCTACTTATGGTTTTCCAGCCTGGTCCTTTCTGATCTTATCACTACTCCCTTGTCTTTGTGGCTGTTATGTATGTTTTTCAGCAAACATTAGCAAAGCAAGCTGAGCCTCTTCTGCTGGTTCCAACATAGACTGAGTTTGTTGTCTGAGGTCCAGCAGCAGACTTTTGCTTGCAGATGAAAAAAGTCTTTTTCCTCATTAGAAAATGATAGTTAATGAGCCATTTTAAGAAGTGTACTCTGTGTTCAGCGTTTGCTACACATTAGCAATGTGTAGGACAACAGTCGTTCCTAGAGCAAGGGTAAGTGTTTCTTTGCTATACAGGCTCATACGTTCCTCTGAATACTGAAATGTGTGAAGGAAATCTGACACATCACTTAGGCAAAACAAAATGTACAGCAAGGAAGGCAAAAGAAAGAGGAGAGGTCCCTGCAGTGGACTTCTGAAGACACATTTCCTCTGCCCTGCCATCAGTTCCCATACAAGCACAGAAGTGGTGCAGCTGCAGTACATGCCATTTTAGATTTCATGCCAGTTTCCATTTCTCCTCCTCCCTCTCTGAATGTTTAGCAAACACTTACCTGCGTTTATGTATTTGCCTTCCCTCTGATACTATTCTGAATGGGCCCAGGGAAGCTAACAAACGCAAATAAGAGGTTGCAACAGCCTCTTCCTTCTCATGCACCTGCAAACAGCCACAGCTCTATCCCATCAGGGAATACTAGGACCCCACATGTCTTCCACTGGAATCCCAAGGGGACATTTCAGAATCAGTCATTTCAATTTACTCTAGTCTTCAGGACTTTTAGAAACTTATTACCACATACCACTGGTAGGTTTCTTCTCGCCTTCTTCATTTCAGACTAATTGCACTCTGAAATGGATCTCCAGAGAGGTCATTCAGGACCTAAGATCTAGGTTTACTAACTGGATACTGAAGATCATGGATAAAAGGGAGACACTGGGACATGTTTTCTCCTGCTGTGATGCCTCACCTAATTTAGGCCTGAATGTTCTGATATAAAGCAGATTATGAGAGATAAAAAGAGTAGAGCTATAGGGAAACAGCAAGTCTTTTATTTACCATGTAAGTTTTCTTTTCTGGTTAAAATCATTGAAGGGAGTACTCTATCTAATGCCTGTATTGAGAAACAGATGCAAAGAGTTTCTCAGAAATTAAGGCAGATGATCTGGCACTCCCTTGCTCCACTTCACAGCAGATTTGTTAGTATGGTGAGACAGAAGATGGTGAGTTGTGATGGTGATGGAGGTGGATAGTTCAGCCATTGGGAGAAAACAACTCATTACAATTGGTTTGCACAGGAAAAAAATCGTATTTACTGTGCCTCTGACAATGCTTCCTGTAGAAGCTGAATATAGACTACCTGTACTGTATATATAGACTATATGATACTGCATGTACCATTTTAAAATTCATGCATTTTTTCTCCCACTGTGAGACTGTTTCCCAGTCTTGGCTTGACTTAGTGACATGTGTGTAGTTCTATTACTCACATCAGCAGAAAGAGAAGACAACTAAGAATCGTCATGGTTATAAACACCTCCATTGTAATGCTGCTTACTACTCCCAAGCTGTCACAGGAAAATGTTTAGCCCATGGCAATTACCTACCTCTGTAATATGAAGCGTCCTCAGATGATCATCGAATCATAGAATTGTTTGAGTTGGAAGGGACCTTTAAAGGTCATCTAGTCCAACTCCCTTGCAATAAACAGGGACACCTGCAGCTAGATCAGGTTGCTCAGAGCCCTGTCCAGCCTGACCTTGAATGTCTCCAGGGATGGGGCATCCACCACCTCCCTAGGCAACCTGTTCCAGTGCTTCACCACCCTTATTTTAAAAAAATTCCTTATGGCCAATCTGTATCTCCTCTCTTTTAGTTTGAAACTATTTCCTCTTGTCCTACCACCACAGACCCTGCAAAAGTGTCTGTCCCCTTTTTTCCTGCAGCACCCCTTTAGATACCAAAAGGCCACTCTTACGTATCCCCAGAGCCTTCTCTTCTCCAGGCTGAACAGCCCCAGCTCTCTCAGCCTGTTCTCATAGGAGAGGTGTTCCATCCCTTGGATCATTTTTTGTGGCCCTCCTCTGAATGCATTCCAACAGGTCCATGTCTCTCCTGTACTGAGGACTCCACATCTGGACACAGTACTCTAGGTGAGGCCTCACTAGTGCAGAGTAGAGGGGAGGGATCACCTTCCTCACCCTGCTGGCCACGCTTCTTTTGATGCAGCTCAGGATGTGGTTGGCTTTCAAGGGCACACCGCTGTCTCATGTCCAGCTTGCCACCCACCAGTACCCCAAGTCATTTTTGGCAGGGCTGTACTCCATCCTTACAGCTTGTACTGATCATGAGGGTTGCTGAGACCCAGGCCCACTTTTTCCTTCTGGTCTATCTTTTCTCATCTTCCTCCTCTCATTTTCCTACCTTCCTCCTTTTGCTTGGATGTGCATCTCTCCTCAGGGGAGGAGAGATTTGGGAATGATTTTCTCTCTTGCAGTGTCTCACTGATACTCTCTCATATGCAAACTTTTCCCTCACATTGTTCTTGGTATGCAAACTTCTGTTTTTCTATCCAGTAGTATTTCACATCCTGCCATTGTGGTAGTGTTGTGGTTTAATCCAGCAGCAGCACTATACAGCCATTCCCTCACTCTCTCCTCGAAATAGGATGGGGGAGAGAATCATGGGAAAATTAAAGTTGAATCTGTGGGTTCTACTACTACTATTTAACAAGATGGAAAAAAAAGAGAGAAATGATACTAATGATAACAATATGCGCACACAAATACATACAAAACAAGTGATGCACAATACAATTGCTCACCACCTGCTGACTGATTGCCAGCCAGTACCTGAGCAATGTCTGCCTATCCTCAGCTCCTTTGGCCCACTCCCCTCAGTTTTATACTTTTTCCACTTGATGCCATGCAGTATGGGACATCCCTTCGGTCAGTTTAGGTCAGCTGCCCTGGTTCTGTCCCCTCTCAGTTCCTTGTGACCCCCTGCTCCTTGCTGGTAGGACAGTAGAAGGACCTGAAAACTGAAACATCCTTGCCTCTTGCTGGGGTGTGTTATCAGCAATGTTTTTTCTCTTAAAGCAAAAACAGTATTATAAAAGGCATTGTGAAGAAAAACCAACCCTGTCCCAGCTGAAACCAGGACAGGCACACTTTCCCCTGCCCTGCACCCATCTGACTCTTGCAATCCAGCCTGGTGCTGTTCTACCCTCACATTCAGTCCCCGCAGTCCTTCTGTCCACATCACACTGTAGATCAAATGTCACTCCTTGTTCTGCCTTTCCTATATCACCACTTTTCAATAAGTGGATGACTGTTCTGATATTCCCTTCTGCTACATATGGAAAGACAGCAACATATGCAACAGTTTCTGGTGCCAAGAAGTGCAGAAACAACACACAGCTCTACAGCACTTTGAGCCTTCCAGTCCAGGCTCTGACTTGCTGTGGAAGTATCTCTACTTCAGTGTATTTTTTATTTCTTAAAAGGAAAATGTATTTTATAACATGCTAAATGTTTCCACCTGGGTTCACATGCACTGCTTGTGTGATTCAATAATCTGTAATTTTGTTTATTTTCCCTTTTCTCCTTCCCCCTTCCTCCCCCTCCCTTTTATTTTCTTTCACTTTTGCATGAGTATGTGTGTGGTGAAGGCAAGATGTTGCTGGAACCTGTGTGTGGTGGGGTTTTTGCAGTGTTTACTCTGGCCAAGAGATTGCCGAGATGAATCTGGCCAAGATTTGTCAGACATGAAGAGTAGTTTTATTATTATTATTATTATCATTTTTTTTTCAGGACATGGCAGGAATTGTGGAGTGCCTAACCTGAGGGAGTTTGATTTTCAAAGATTTTAAATCACTTTTCCTTTTGACAACAGAAATCTTGTCTGGACAAGCATTGAAGAGCAGTTCTCTCACCCCTGCTACTGCTCCCCAGAGGTATATGGCCCAAACCAGCCTCATGACAAGAAGGCAAAAATGGGTAGATGCTTTTCTTGTCATCCAGGTCCCCTTCACTCCCCAAGTGTGGTTCAGAGTCTAGAATCATTAGTACAGAATCATAGAATTGCTTAGGTTGGAAGGGGCCTTAGAGGTCCAACTTCCCTCATCATCAGACATGATAGAGTTGCTCTTTCTGGAAATGCTGGGGTCAGATATCTACGCTGATGGGAATAGCCTAATACCTCAGAGCAAGAGAAGTACAGACAGCTTGAATGACAGAAGTGTGTAGCTTGATCCTGAGCAGGTGGCCACAACATCACAGGTATAATTCTAATACAAGGTATTAGAATTTCTAGCCTGCCCCCAGAGTAGATGAGTGGGTGTCCATCACGACATGAATGTGGGTTACTAGAAGAAACATGCTAAGCTATAAAAGTTCATCTCGTTTTCATTTAACAGCGCTGTGAGCATGAATATTTGCTGTCATGGCTCACTTCTGCTCCCTTTGCCTTGGGTGGACCTATCCAGGCTGGTTGTAGTACAGCCTGTGTGCCTATCCAGGCTGCAGCACTGTCACAGCCTACATGATAGCACCTGAGGTGAGTATGCAGGCTGGGTAGATCTCAGTCCTGCCCTTAGAGGTTGGGGCCTGGTCCTGGGGCTATCTACGATCTGGGAGCAAGTGGGTAGGGGCTGCAGACTGAGCTGTCTGTAATCGCTTCAGCCTAGCCAGGCATGGGTCAACTACCCTCCCACAGGTCAGAAGCTCCAGCCTACTGTTGGGCAAGAGAAGTGCTCTGCTGTTCTTCTGTGATGTGTGAGTTGCTTTTCCCATTTCCAACCCTTTTCAGGGGAGCTTGGTGTGAATTTCAGCTCCCCCGACTTTAAATACCTTGTTGAGGAGTGAGCCCTGAAAGACTTTTGATATATTTTGCTGCAGAAAGATGAGTACAGAAGGAACTTGCATGGACTGAGTCCCAGTCTGTTGCTGGAAGGGAAGCTTAACAGTCAGCTTATGCTGTCAGTTTCCCTTGGGCACAGGTATTGCCAGTGTTATCCTGAGAGTTCCTGTGGTTCTGTGCAAAACCTACTGCCCATCCATCAGCAGAGTACAGGCCTTTTAATTTAGCCATGGTGATATATATGTAACTGAGCCCAACAAAAAAACACAAGGAAAAAATGCAGTTCCCCACTCCTAACCTCCTCCCCAGCCCCCCGACCTCCCTCCTTCATTCTGAAGCTGGAAAGTGAAAACAGAACTTTAGCTCTGTTTTCTCTCTCCTGGTAATCCTCTGTCAAGAGGCCATCTGTCACTCTTTCCACCTCAATGAAAACATCATCAGCTTTTTCATTTTAAGTGTTGACTTGAGAGACAAACCAGCCCTCATTTATTCCTTAATGTTCGTCTAGAAAGTGTTTTAAGATTTCAGGTTACACTCAGCAAGCCAGTGCCCAGTGGGTCTAAGGGCTTAGATGGAGCTGGCCTCTCAGCTAGGAGTTCATTGATTTGATACAGTTTCTTTTGTTACTTCTGAAACACAAGGCATGGGATGGGGAAAGGGGGAAGATCTCGATTAATAAAAGCATGAAACAAAATGCATACGCAAAGGGAGGTAAATACCAGAAAATAGACATATGTAGGAGCTGAGTTTGCAAAGAAAATGCAGTCTCATGTTAGAAAATAATGATAGTTTTTTTAAAAAAGGCATGAGCACGTTGTTCCATGCTCATTATCACAGAATCATAGAATGGCTTAGGTTGGACGGCACTTCGAAGATCATCTAGTTCTGACCCCCTGCCATGGACAGGATTGCTGATGCAAGCAGGGCTGTGCTCATCACTCCTTCTCGGAATGTCTGAGCCACGCTGCAAATGATGCTCCTACAGGACAGTTCTCAGGTCCCTGGTCTTGGTTCAGTACTCAGCACCGGGGTTTATAACAAAAGGAGGCATGACAGTTTATAAATTTAAATTGGAGTTAAAAGGGATGGAGCTAGTTATGCTGTGTTAGTGCAGGCAATACAAAGGCCATTATTTCACAGCTGTTGTTGTTGAGAGGTGTTGGACATGCTGTGCACAGGAGAACAGAGCGCCACAATGGGGAATGCTGGGGGACAGCTGCTGGCTGGTGTGGCTTGTTGAACAGAGGCCGCACTCCTGTAATCCTTTACTTCTATCTCAAACCCCTATGGTTTTACTATTGAAACACAAGCAGTGGGAATTATTTTCATTCCATGTTTAGAGACTTGGTGTCTAATAAAGGAGCTCAGAAACGCTGTATGCACTGTCATGTAGGAGAAGTTATCAGAGGGCTCTCTTCATGAGATCAGAGGACCAGCCAAGATGGCAGACAATTTGATTTAAAGCACAGACTGAGTATATCCCAGTGGGATGATTACAGTGGTAATGATGATTGATAGAAACAGCTCATTCCCACATGAACAGAACCAGACAGAAGAGGGAACTTAGGTGATTAGTCAGAGGAAAGTAGGACCACATAGACATTTTCTATGTTGTTGTGTCACACCACCTGTAGTTATTCTGGATTTGCACCAAAGTAGGCAAGGGTAGGATCACTTTCATGGTTATATACAATAGCTACTAAGTGACCTTAAACACCTAGCAGTATGTCTGAAAAATGTAGAAATTTTAAAAAGTGATAGAAAAGTAGAGGATGGGAACAAAAATCTGAGCACTGGTTAACTTATGACATTGCAGTAATAATTCTCGTGGGACTACTTAAAAGCCATAAAAAATTGGAAGTTTTTATATAACTGTTGTTGAATTGGAGCAGCACTGCTAACAAGGACTGGCAGTAAATGTAATAATTGGATACAAAGGCTGCTTTTGCTACCACTAATTATTTATTAGTTCCATTACTTTAACATCCCTGGGGGAATTAAATAACTTGAGGTTTAGGTTTTTGTATTTTTATACCTACTTTATTCCTGTTCTGAACTGATTTCTAAGGAGAAATATGTAACAAACTCACTTTATTACCTATGTGGAAAAAGACTGCAAAGAATATAATCCACAGGCATAGGGAAGTTTAATCTTGTTTCAGAGTAAGAGAATAAGCATTTCAAATGTGTAGTTTCCATTATATGAATGGTATTGTATCAACAAAATGAAGCTTTTTAAAAGAAGAGTAATGCTTTTCCCTTTCTGCATCTTGTTTGAAATAGCGAAATGATAGGCTTGAGTCACTGCTGCTCTTTCCCAACGAATGACACCCCATGAAAAGTATATTAACATTTTTTACTATGGGTACATTTATAAATGAGTTCTACATATGACTGATACTTTAATCCATGGTTAATTTACATTTCTAGATGTTTTAAGAGTGCAACAACTCAATAGATAGTTTATAAGCATCTAGGATACATTAATCTCTGTAACATAGCTATAACATCTGTTAATCATTTGTTACCCCTTTGTACACCATTTATAAATGCAACCTTTACATAGAGTTTGACTGAAATATTTTGTGTTTGTACAACACGTTCCTTTCAAGGAATGCAAAACACTTTGCAAGCATCATTTAGTGGAGTCTTATTACTCCCACATGTTATAGGTGAACTGTATCCTCATTTTACCAACAGATAGACTAAGAAGTAGGGTTACATCCGTACTGAAAGAAGAAAGTGGCACTTGTGAGCTTACATCAAATCAACGGACTCCTGCATCCCACAGGCTTCCTGTACAAATTACTGCCTGTAACTAATACCACAGCGTGTCCATGTTGTGCTTCTCATGCCTTGTGCCCAAGCATAAAAACTTAGGCCCTCGCAATCCTATTCCTTAACTAAAATATGAATAGATGCGAGCCTTCCAAGGAAAGGTCAGAATGCTCTAAGGAAGATCTGCTTGAAACCCAGGTCTGCATAGGCTAGTGTCTCCATGTATTGGTCCTCCCAAAAAGCAGAGATGGAGCTGTCTTTGTCCATGGCCATTCTTCAAACGTGAGTGAGTTTTGAAGCTTGGGCTAGAGCCTTGCCTCAGAAGGAATTTGCATATTCACGCATGGATGCTTACAACCGTGGTGTGTGGTGTGTGTCCTTGGTCCTTACTGCAGACTTGGAATTGCGTTTATCTTTCAGTTCTGCGATACCCCAAGACTCACTGCTTTTCATAACACCACAGAAGAAGTTGTGATAAGACCAACCACAAGTATTGGGCTTATTAGCTTGATCTTGACCACAAATCAGTCCTGTCATCTTGTACAAATAAGATTATTCCATAAGCTCCTGCACTCCTGTTTTTTCAGAGGCAAAGCCATGTCTGGGCTATTTTCTGGGCTGAGTGGGATGATGTTGTCTTTGTTTGTCTTTGTCTTGTATATTTCCAATAACAAGGACCTCTGTTTGGCAAACCATCTGTTGTTTCATCTTCTCTCCATTCAGGACATCTTACATTTCTGTACTTCTTATTGATCTGACAGTCTTTGTTAACTACAAAAATACTTGAAGATGTTTTCTGTTTGCTCCTGAGTAAGGTCAGTCAGCCAGCTGCTGGTAGAAGATGTTAAAGTTCAAAACACAGTGCAAGAGCTAAGCTATGCAGAGGGAGAGAAATTCAAATATGGATGACTGGACTGATTGCCAGTCTCTACTCAGCTCATTTCCATTTTCTTGGATGTATTCACATATCTGCCTTCTCACTTGTGACAGGATATTTTACTGACTGTCTTACATATAATCTTTCTATTCTTCAGAAACCAGGACTTTTTTCATACCCTTTTCTGCCTAAAAAAATAATATCCAGTGCTTTCTTTGGATCTCCTTTTTGTATTTAGAATGAGTCGAAAGGCTATACCAGAATAAATTTAGAGAGAGTGAATTTGATAAATACACCTGGCCTGAAAGGGTTCTCCAGCGACGGAAACAGTTGCAGTAAAGTGAACCTTGCTCCAAAGTGTCTTGAGTGCATTGCGGTGGTTACTTTATCTAGATGACCCCTTACTGATTCAGGATTGGCAATTTGTGGAATTGGAAGGAGAAGCTGTTCAAGTGGAGATGCAGGGAGCACACAGCCTCCCTCTGTGAGATCCCCAACCACAGCTTGAGAGGAAATAGCCCTGGAAGTACCTATTCACACTCAGCCAACCCTGAAGCAGCTTGAAGTTCCTGCTCTTAAAGGCTCAGTTCCAGGGAGCAAAATTAATACTGATCACAGCCCTGAACACTTGTCCACAGCACCGTATTGTTCCCTGACCGAAGTCCAGTAGGACTGTGTGATGTAACCCAATGTTTGCTTGCTAAAACCAACTTGTGATGTATACGCCTTGCAGACTGCTGCCTGTTATTGGCAGCTCTGGGCTAGATGGGTCCTGAAAACTATCCAGCTATAACAGCAGAGCTCTAAGATACAATAACATGTGCTACTTCTTCCACAACTATAAATCCTTCCCCTCCTTTTTTCTTATCTCTTGGGTCAGTCATTCGCTGATGGCTTTCCTTGATGTATCACACTGCAACTCCACCATAGAGGGCCACAAGGATGGCTGGGACCTGGAGCATCTCCCTTATGAGGAAAGAATGAGAGCCTGGAGAAGAGAAATCTGAGAGGGGATCTTATCAACATTTATAAAGATTTAAAGGGCAGGTGTCAAGTGGATAGGACCAGGCTCTTCTTGGTGGTGCCCAGTGACAGGACAAGGGGCAATAGGCACAAAGAGAACACAGAAAGTTCCATCTGAAAAGAAGGAAAATCTCCACTGGAAGAGACTGCCCAGAGAGGTTGTGGAGTTTCCTTCTCTGGAGATAATCAAGACCTGCCCAGGTGATTTCCTGTGCAACCTACAGTAGGGCACCTGATTTAGCAGTGGATGGGACTAGGTGACGTCCAGAGTTCCCTCCAAATCGTATGATTCTGTGATTCTATGACGATTCCTCAGTTTGTGATGTACCTTACCTGCCACCCCTCTCCCACATGACTGAGTTTGTGATACCAGCTTTCCTCTTCAGTTCAGCAGCATGTTCTCTTTCTGCATAAAAGAGATTAAGTTCTCCACTTGAGTTTATTTACCATTCACCTATCAGACCAAAGAATCACTCCTGTAGACCTTCCATATCCACACAGACTACTCACTTTATCACCAAACCTCTTCAGATACTGAGGACTACCCAAAGGGCAATTTAAGGAAGTATTGTTTCCAAAGTAATCGGTGGTGAAAAAAGAAATAAGAACAGAAAAAAAGTCTGTCTCCCATCTCTCCTAGCATTTCTTCTTTAATGGGAATATTTGCTCATCTCATTTGGTTCTTTAATCCGAATACCACAGCAACAGTAGGATGATGCATATCTCTCCTTTTTATTTCTCCAAAGAAAGCCAGAAATCTCCTCTGGCAGTGGAATATAACTGTTGGGCTTCTTCAACACAGTACTGTGCTGTGGGGGGAGATTTAACAACAAAGAGCCCAACAGACTCTGGTAGATCTTATCTCTATGAGGCCTCCGGAGTCTGGAGACAGGGCTAAGGTGTAAACAGAATACTCTTTAGTACGCACAGCTAATGTGGTCACTTCTGGGACAGTTAAGCAACCCTTTGTTTGTTATCTACGTTGCTGTGAAGAACCTAAGGACAATTAACCGTGAGTGGATTTACTGTTTACGAGTGAAGGATATATAAGGTGTGTGTAAAACACAATAAGAACTTGCTATTCTGAGAACTTGCTATTCTGATGCCACACTGACTGGGGGAATTCTGTAACGGGATCAAGCGCCGACACAGTGCCCCACTGAGAGCTATGTTAACTCTTCCACTTTCAGGGCCCTCTACTCCTCCACAGAAACTCCATGACAAATCTTGTAAATATAAACTCAGGTACTTTGTTCCTGTAGCATAACAAATGTCACCACCTCTAATCTATTATTAGCAAGTGTAATGCATTCATACTCTCCTTGATTGAAACCTCATTACTGTAGAGACTAAAATTTTCTGTTCACTCTGTAGTGCATGTAAACTTATCTAAGAGTAAACATCAGTGTTTCTTGTGCAGATTTGCCTGAGTTTAGCTTAATACATGTTTATTCCAGGCTAACAGTCCATTCTTTCTTCAGTTTATAATGTACCCTGTTTCTCCAATGAGACTTCCACTGGCAGAATTACACAACCATAGAAGATAGGTTTGCAAGGGATGACAAAGCCAACTGTCCCATCTTCCTACCTCTGGAGGAGTGAACTGTGTTAGTCTATACCTGAGTTGACTTTCTTGATCTTACCCTCACTACCAGCACATGCACAGCTGGCACTGGTAACTTCTTGCAGAGATCTGTGATCCTCTGAAGTTTGTGCACCTTTCTCCTACTGCTGGTTGTTAGCAGAGTTTGTCAGAGTGCATGTAGCCCTCCAAATTCTGCCCAATTTGATAAACCTGCACTCCAGCCTGAGTACCTTTTCTCAAAATTTTGCTTTGTTGGCAGCCAGATCTCTGCCTTGCATTAATTTCTGCCCAAGTATTGTACCTCAAGCCCTCGTCACCCTCTGGTACTCTTATCAGGATCTACCCACAGTAAGAGGATTGGCTTTTCAGCCTTACATTCATCATAAATGTTCCATCTTTCCTCTGTTTTCTGAACAACCTGCCCAAAAACAGATTATTTATTTTTCTGTATACAGAAAATATACAGAAAATATCTACAAGTGTCTATACTACCATATGATGTTTAGCATCACTTGTCCAGGTTATCTGAAAACATTTACAACATGTAGTTCTTTAAAGATGGTTATTTTCAGAAAGAAAGCTTCCTCCAAGTGTCTTCTTTGCTTGTAGATACATATGGGACAATGAGCTGCATAAAACTTCTGTGTTTTCTACCCATACTTCTGTCTACACTCAGGTGAATATATTCATTGCTCCATGTGGCTGCAGTGGGTATTTTCTAGTACCTTCAACTCTTGGTACTGAGAAACCTAGACAAATGGTCCTTCCTGCAGTGCTAGAGGCCCCATTGGTTGGCACTGCACAGCACGAGTCCTTGAATAATGTGAGATGTTCCAAATGTTTCTCACAAGGTATGTTTAAAAGTTACATTTCTCTACATTGTCCTTAAGAGAGATTAAAATACCTCGTCTTCCTACAGCTGGCTGAAAGCCACTTGAATCCCCATACTTCATATTCATGTCCTTAACTAAAATCTGAACAGACTGTTGAGAATACCAGCATAATAACGCTACAATGAATCCCTTCCTTGCTTTGATGTGCAAACTGTTGAAGATTGTGCTTTTAGCTTTGGATTGCAGCTGACACAGCTGAAGACAGCAAGGAGAAAGGAACCTGATGCTTGATGATGCACATAATGATCTCTGACTGTATTGAAGAAGCCAAGGAGTTGCCTGGAGACCTTAGGTTCCTTACCTGAAGGAAATTCAAGGTCCTTTCACTGTAGTAATTTTGCAGATGCCTTTTAGATGTTCTTTCAGCTGTGGTTTCCTTGCCTCATCCATCCTGGCTGGCTTGGAAAGCTCCTTGTCCACCTGACTGGAAGGCACATCATCCCAGGAGCCTTGCTCTGCTTGGTGTGAAGTACTGCCTGCCCCTCACTCTACCCCTGGAAAGAAGGTAGCTCAGTAGTATTTTTTTATTATTATTTTTTATTTTTTTTCAGAGTGGATCTGCATAGCTCAAAGGGGAAAACTCATTGCCAGGAACATGATAGCAACTTATCTGAAAACACTTTCATAAAGAGGAGCAAAATATTGAACAGACACAGCATGCATTTGGCCTTCTTAAATTGCCTGTTATTGTCAATTACTGCTGAACAAAACCAGGAAAAGACCTCTGGAGGGCAGCCATATATTTTCAGTTTGTTCTTGAAGACCTTGCAGTATTTTTGCTCCTCTTTGATCTTTAAGGAGCCTGAAGAGCCAAATGTGCAGAAGTTATGTATTCAATATGTACACGGACCTCAGAATCTATAAAACAAAATGCTCCAAAATTCTTACTTTTGGAAAAAGTTGTTCGCCTTCAGTCTCCCTAATTTCTTAAATCATTTCCTTTGTGCATTTTATTCTGTTTTGTCCAGCTTGTGGTCCACCTCATACTCAAGTCATTCTACAGATGCTGGTTGATCCCACTGCGAACAAACAGAAGACCCAGTTGTATGCACTTCCTTAACGTCTCTCTAATCCACTGCATGTGACTGACAGCTCCTTTCTCTGAGGTAAAGGCACTTGGAACTTCATTTAATAAGAATTACTAATAACATGAATCCAAACAGTTTCTGAAGATACACTTGCAAGAAGATATCTTTTCCATGTGTTTCAAGCACATCTTTTTATTACGATCAGCTTCACAACAGCATAGGCCAATGATAATAGGGTCTTGATTTTTTGCAGCTGACTTTCTAGCAAGAAAGAAATCAGCGACACAGAACTGAGATCAGGGACAGTTCCATGCTCAGAGCCTGTGGTGTACAACTCTGTTAGGACAACACTCTCAGCAGCCAGGGGGCTCTTCCACAAGACAAAATTATCTTCAGTGATAGGACAAAGCACATGGAAATCTTAATCTAAATGATGGTGCATTACGAATGGTATTAAAATATTTGAAGAACATAGAGGATAGCAGGAAGACTTCTATTTCCTGTTCGAGGCAGCGTTCAGTGTAAAGTGAAACAGGTGAGCCAGCAGGCTTTCTAACAGAAAAGACAGTGCTGAAGATCTGTCACAGTGAGGAAATTACTATTACAGCTTGCTCTAAAATGGCTAGCAGTCTAGTCACATCTTCACATTCACCTAAATTCTAAGACAAACTGCCTTTGTTATTCAGTCACTGAATGCATGGCAGGCTGATACACAGCTGTACACAAACAAGCTGTTAGTAGAAGGACTTCGGGAACAAAATATTTGGGAAACTGGAGACTAGTTCTGTTTGGGAGCTGACTTCTTAAAACGGAAAAATAAGCTAAAGATTCTAATTTGAGTATACAATTCTACATATAGTATATGTATATTTTGTTTAACAAGATCAGCAACAGAAAATGGAAATCATCTACAGAATTAAAAAGTTTTTTAATTTTTTTCAAAATAAAAATGTAAGCAAATTTGTTGGCTTTTAATCATGATACTGCAAGTGTCACGTCAGTAACACCACAGGCACAATATGTCCAGTTAAAGCATACCAAAAACTATAGAAAGTCATTGACGACATGATTATCCCATCTTATACCTTCTGGATAATTGTACAGATCATGATCTGTTCTTAAAATACACATTCTAGGATACACAATTAATGAAGTCACCTGACTAACAACTTTCCACGGTACTTTATGGTATGAAACAAACATTGACTTAAGACCATGATGAAGTTTCATGCTTGCAGTTTGATTTCAAGCAGAGCACATTTCACCTTGAGTTAATTTTCAGCCACTTGCCAAAAAAGAAAAACAAGCTGCTGCATTTGGATATGGAGTGTGAAATCACATGGTTGGGGGTAATGTGAGTGTGCATAGTTGTACACCTGTTAGTTATTTTTGAGGAGCTAACCTGTTCATGCTACAATTATGTACAGTGTAAATCATGGAGACAGAAAACATAGTCAATCAGTTGGACACAGTGACAGGAAAAGAAATCAGATTTCATGGCTTGATACAAAAATCACATTAGGATCCTAATGAGTCATTTCTATGACTCAAATAAATTACTATCTAGGCTTGTGTAGATATTAGCAGGACAAACATTTTGGGGAGGCAGACTTGTGTACTCCTGTGGAAAGGAGGTATGAATAGCTTCCATCAAGGACACAGGAGTTTAGTGAGGGTATGGACTGAGAGTTGCTCTTAGATAAGGAAATGTACTTCCAGGATTGAGGCCACTGAGAAATTTCCTTGGTGTGAATGGTACCAAATATGGTGCATTTTCCAGAGGCAAACATTAAAAATGTCCATTTGCAGTGTCAAAAGATGATTTGCTGGCATAACATCAGCAGCCCTATGACCTAAAAAGAAATGTAAGCCATAGCTGTGGCAACAGCCTTCAACACCATGTCAATAACACAAAAGAAGTTTGCACTATGGTTTTTCTGTACAAAAGAGAAATTATTGTGCTTTAAGCACTGCTGCGGAGTTTAAAACATGACTGGTCATTACTGGCAACCCTCAACAGCAGTGGCCTGTGCCGCTCTGATTCTAGCTGCTTGACATGGCATCATTCCCTTTCTTGGTGGCTGTTGCCTCACAAAATCCACTGATGTAGTGTAATAGATTGTTTCAGAGCAAGGCACCTGTATGCTTTGGCTTCCAAAATTTACAGTGTGTCTGCAAGAATGTGTCTCACTGGCTCACCACTTTCCTTCAAATGAGAATGTGTACAGTGTAGCAAGCAATTCATTTTGCAGCTTGCTGCAGCTCATATTTTACCCATTTAATTTGAAATGTTAACAAAAGAAAATCTCCTATGATGCCTCAAAGTTTTTGCACTGGAATATTTTAACAGCTTTTGTATGTGAACACTTAGTTGTTAAGTGAAATGCTCATTCCATGTGGCTGTATGTCCATAAATAATGACTTGCATCATCAACAGGCATTATATTCCAAGTATTGACTAACATTTTTTACGTACAGCCTTTAGCTCAGCAAGTCCTTCTCTTTATTCTGATTGTATAGGACTTTATTCAAGGCCTCCTAAAAGAGCTCAGCAGTCTTTAACTGGTTGCAATAGAACTTAGATCAAGCACATAACTTGCTAAGTGCTGGGCATGCTTCCAATCTCCTCTCTGTACTAGTTAACCAGGTGCAAGGCCAGAGAAGTCTACAGTAGCTCAGCTACACAAAACGAGTAAAAGATAAGCTCAGGAGCAAGGACATGCTGTGGCTCTTAGGAAATCATCAATCATTTAACTCATTCCGATGTATTTAAATTTACTTTGATTTGGAACTTTTCCAAGCCAAAAGGCTATGGCACAGAGCCAACAACTTAAATATCTCTTAAGGCCATAGATATGATCTTCTGTCTTTGCATGTATCCACAGTAAGTGTCAATTCCACTTAGAAATGCCTTTTGAGGAAGTAGATGGTCCATATAAATATTCTCTTCTACTGTATCTTCAAACTCACGGCATTAGGACTCCTATGGAAATGTGTCTTTCTTTGTCAGCAATAGGCAGTATGTTTATGCATCAGCAAGAGACAGCCTCGGCACTTATAAATCTTCCAGAATCATTCTGGACTGGTGTGACATCTTTGTTATGGCAAAGGAGAATAAACCAGTGAATGAAAGAGATGATTACAGCAAAACTGGGGGCAGGGTGGCTTTGGAGTTCATTATGTCATCTTCCTGAGCAGTTCTAAATGTCCAAGATATAAAATAAGTTAGAGTGAATGATGTTTTATCAGATTATTAAAACATTAATTAACATTTATTAATTTAATGGCATTTTAATGGGCTGTATGTAAGATAGAGGATGACCAGGACTAATTCTGTTACAGATGGGAATACAAGGTAAGAGTCTGCTCAGACCATCTCTGGAGTCCTCTAATGAGAAGAGTTGCCTCTCTTTAGAAGGAAAAGAGTGGAATGGTGGATTAGGCTGGCTGAGCTGCAGTTTACAGAATTTATCTAGGATAAGAATAAATAGGGTCAGCAAATCTACTTGAAAAGAGAATGTGCAGACCTTGCGTGCCCTGGGCTAGCTTTGTGATGCCAGTCTCTCTCTGTTGGTGGAACACAGCCCAGTGCTGGCCACTCCTCGTCACGGGGGCAGCAGGACGCTGGCCACCTCAGCGCAGCTGGGGCTGAGCCAGTTTCTGTGTCTCTAAAGGAACTATCGTGCTTTGAGCAGCCTGCTACAATAATAAACACTGAGATGGATGATGGAAGTGGTGAAACAATCAGCTGCACTTTCTGCGAGACTCACTGCAGACTGCATATTTTTTATTTCATCTTAGTGCTGAAACCACAACTCCAGTGAATACAATCTGGGAATTGTGAGCCTGATGAAATAAGTGTTAATTTGGTAAATTCTTGTACAAGATCCTCTTTCATGATTAGTAACTGAGGTGTGGACACTGGGCCTCCTTGAAGCGGAGCATCTGTCACCATTAACAAGATTAGAGCACACAGGCTTTGAACACAGAAGAAAACTGATCTCCCAGTGTAGCTTGATGCCTTCAACACAATTTCCAGGGAATCAGCATGTCTGTAACCAAAACAGAGCAAATACAGGATAGCTGAAACAGTTTGTGAAAGAGCAGGAGGGCAGATGAGATGCATAGCTTCTTTCCACCCAGCAGTGATGGCGCTGCAGGGCAGAGGAAGGATGGACAGACACAGCTTTCCTGCAGGGAAAAAGGTCCTTATACCCTAGAGGGAGATGAACAGCCCAGAGGGATGGTAAAAAGAGAGGGACTGCATTATAATTTTTGCCTTCTGAAACAGTTATGATCATTGCACAAACTGTTGGACAAAATTTACACAGCTGAGATAACAGAGCTCACACCTTCCCATTTGTTCCCAGGATAAAGATACAACAGAAGACTTTATGCTAGGAGAGAGAAAAAAGAAAAGGCTTATTGTGATGCAAACTAGCATCAAACTCAACTTAAAAATATCTATTAAAAAAAAAAAAGAAATTAATTCCCACAAAATGTGCAGGAAAATGCATTTGTTTCTTCTTTCTACAGGAGAGACCGCTGTGCTGCTTGGTAGACCCAGACAGACTCAGGTGGAGGTCTAGCTGCAAGGGCAGCAGAAATGTGAAGGGGATACTGAGCATCTGCAGAGACCCTTTTTGTTATGTGTAGTTTGGGTCTGGGTAACCACTCCCATCTTATTTGAGAGTCTGCAGATCATTAATTCTCACCATGCCATTGTCTATGGTAAATATTGCAGGTGGGTACAGGTGGGGAATGGAGAACCTTTTAAAACTCTTAATTTCAATTTTGTTTCAACCCAAATGAAACTGCTCTTGGTGAAGGGAAAAGAAAGTGAATGCAGGAGGATAATAAGTAGGCATATATGAGATATTCTGAAATGTTCAGTCCTGAGAGAGTGAAGAGATTTATAATGTTTACTTTCTTTTCTTTCTTCTTCTTCTTCTTCTTCTTTTTTTTCAATGCTTCTCTCTCTAAATCTCTTTGTTGCCTCTTTGTGGGTTCTCAGCGTCAGACTGACACAATGATAGCTTGGCTTTGTCAAGAGGGAGAAAACAGTTTGCTACACGCTTGCCTGACACTCCTCATTATCATCTGTGCAAAACGAACACTGAAAGAGAAGAAGAAATAAGAAAAACTAACTCCCTCTTCCTGGAGTCATTCATCAAGAGCTTTAGTAGCAAATGTTCCCAAACTTGCAACACAACCTCTTGAAACAAGAGCTGACTTCTTGCTAAATTCCAATATTAGTCACAGTTCTGTGGTCACAGCTCTTTGTTTTTAAATAGAAACCTTTCTCATGGCTGTGACAAGTTACTTTGTGGAGGTAAGAAAGGAAGGCATGGGAGCTTAGGCTGCTGTTTGCCATCCGCTGTTGCAGGTGACCACAGAATGCAGCAGAGGGCAGGGACACGGGGGGAGAAACAAAACAGTCTCTCCAAGGGCTGAGTGACATAGGGCTTTCTGAAGGGTGAACAATGCAGGCAGTGTTACAGGCAAACGGGACCTTTCAACACCCTTGGAAAGGAGAAAATTTAAAAAATTAAATACTCTGCAGTGGGTTCCTAGTGACTTATACTCACCACCAGCTACAGTCAAACAAGCCTGCTTGTATAAGCTTGTTAATGGGGAGAAATACATCGGATCAGTATGGCATTTGAAGATGATTAATGAGAGGGCTTATGACAGGATATACTTTCTTTGCTTTTATGTGTCCTTGGCTTTAAGCAGCACCTGCTCACTTGCAGCAACGCGCTATCGGGAGATCTGTCATTGGAGCTGGCTGTGTGCGTCAGCATGGCTTAGAGGGTTCCCGCATCAGATGATGGAAAAAGATGCATTAACATCCATAATGATTGGTAGAAAGAGTTGAAGCTGCCAGGACTTGGGGCAACAGCCCAGCAGAGATGCACTCTGGCTTGCTGTGTCTATGTGGAATAGTATTATAAAGGCTCGTGTGAAATGTGCAGCCTCCACCATGATCCCCCTGGGCTGTTTTCACATCACCACCCTCACATATGACCACTGCAGCAAGGCTTCTTCTGGCTCCAAGGAGCTGGAGATCAATCTGTTTTGACAGCAGCATGCTGGAGCCCACTGGGGAGAAACCCTGTTCTTCTGCTGCTAGTGCCCACCATCCCCGTGTCAGGCAAAAGCAAATCCTCAACATTTTTACTTTGGTCTCTATTGTGCCCCTGGTTCATCTGCCTGGGTGAATTTCTGTCCCTCCTGGTGCAGAGGAGACAGGATTCTGTCACCCCCAGGCTCTGCAAGGGCTCATCTTTATTCGGACAAGCCAGGGAAAGGTGGGACAAGGAAAAGCACAGCCGTGCGACGGACTATGGTATGAAACCAGAAGTCAAGCAGGTGTTGATCAGAGCTCAGCAAGTTTGATAACAGTTACTGAAAGCTACACCAAGAGACGTGCCAAAATGTCTGGCAGCTGTACAACATAAACACCTTGTCTAAAAAAGTGTGGCTTTGTCCTGGATTCCATTCTCTGATCCCTTCATCTGCCCATCAAAAAGAGAAACTGAAGGTTTCACACTATCCCCACCTCCCTGCTGGAGGGAATGATGGCCTCCCAGACCTCTGCGTCTCCTGGAGCACTCTTGGGAGTTCAGCTTGCTGCTACAAGAGTGGCACTGGCAATGATCTGCACTGCTGGCGTGACCTCTAACATGAACACACCAACAGCCTGAACCACATCAGCACTGTGTTTTTGGAGCGCTGGCATAGTGTAAAACAAAGCAAGACACACAAGAGTAAAAACTGAATAGCTCCAGGTGCAAACATCTTTTCACTCTGGTAGCTCTCCACAGGTCACTTTAGAAGGTAGTACAGTCCCTGTCTTTCTTGTCTTTTTTTTTTTACCTTGCTCACACTTCCAGGAGAAATACATGTGAACAGAGCTACCAGCATGTCATAGGGCTGAGGCAGGAGCCCAGGGTTTTGTACAAAAATTCACAGAATCTGAGGATCAAAGACAGCGTTAAGCATGGGCCTTCCCTACACACCATGGAGGAATACTGGCAGAAAATTCAGCAGAAAAGCATTAATGAGCATATGCTAGCACCAATCCTTGCTCCTTGTTGTTCTTGAAGTGCTGGCAGCATGGACACCATCAGTACAGGCATTAGTGATTTTAATCTATTGAAATTCACCACTCTGCCAGAAAAACAAGTGGTTTGTATTTCATTGTGCTATTCTAATTATTCCTCAGAAACATGCATTTTAGATTACACCTAGTAAAAACTGAGCCAAACAAGAATAAGGGATGATGGGTAATGAAGGAATTTAAAAGGACAGGACAGAGATTTTCACCAAGAAAAACAGAGAGGCAAAAAAAACAAAAAACATACTTTATTCACACACAAATCTGTTTATCTATCTTGGAACAATTAATATTGACAGGTATACTTATTCTCAAGTCCCTGAAACTAACTAATCTGGTGTCAAGTTGTGAAAAAAAAAGTTGTTTGTAGCTGAAAAAAACTGAAAAAAAGAAGTAACTCAAAGAGATAGTCAAGTTGTGGCAAGATAGTTTTTCAAACATCCATCGCTTGGCTTTGCAAAAAGGAAGCTGGCAGGCATAGCATAACTACACTGTAGAAGAACCTCACAGGATCTTCTGCAACAGTTTGAAGGCATCTCAACCTACAGCCACTGGATCTAAATCTTATGCACAATATACCACAATCACTGCTGTATCTGGAACTTGGTGTATAGTCTGTCAGCTCTTTTGTGGTGAGGCAAATTCAATAAAATTGAGAAAAGGTAGATGTCTGCACACTCAAGGAAATCTGTTGAGGGCAGACAGTCTACAACAGAGAGGTTTGGAGGATGGGAAGCAAACCAGGAGTGGGAATGGTGGACACAATGCGATGTGAAGAAAAAATTGCCTGAAAGATTACTACTTCAAGAATATTCACAAGATGCTCCACAGTAACTCTTAAGCTTGAGGAGGATTACCTTTGAATCTCTGCTAGCTGACAGCCCCCTTGACCTTGCCTGTTATACAGAGTTCATGATTCATGATGTGTTTGCCTGATGCTGCTTGAGTAACAGAAGCAGCAGCAGCTCAATATGTTTTAAGTTTCAAGCTGTAGCATATTGAAGTTTCTGTGAGTATAATTTAGACTTCACTAAGATTTCATTTAAAATCATGGCAAATTCATTCAGATGTTTCTTCAGCTTTGAAAGAACATTTGTCTTATACATGTAACTCTTAAGACAACAGTAGTGCATCTAATAAATATGCCATGTTTACTAGATATGGCAAAAGTAAAAGCACGTTTTTGGGAAAAGGAATCTCTGAAAAGTTGGCTGTACTGACATTTTGTTTTATTTTAAACAGAAATCTTACATTCAGCAATAATGAAACTTATCAGTATGTTTGTCTTTGGAGGGTGAATTTAGAACAGAAAAAAATGTATTTTTCTACGTAGGACTATAAGTTTAAGATGAGAGGCATTGGTAAAGAACACCTGACTATGTGTGCATGCAGTGCCTATTCTCAGTACAAAGATAAAAGCAATCAATAGAAGCCAGAGTGAAAAAGTGGCTTTTTGGGTGAGAAATGATAAGATGCATTGGCTAGGAATAAGAGAACCTGTGAAGAATGAAATTGTTCTCTGTGTTGCTTCATATAGGCCAGCTGGCCAAATGAAGTCTGAAGGCTGGTAGCATATCAAGGAAATCCCTTCCGAAAGAAAGAACCAGCTAGGAGGCTTGGAAAGATGACTGCTTGGAAGCAGAGGGATGACTTCTGAGCAGAGTTTCTATGGTTTGCTGGAACAGTACAGCTCCCCCAAGCTCAGTGTCAGGATGTGAAAGTGAAAACAGAAATTCAGCCCTGAGAGGAAGTGCAGCCCAGAAGGTAATGCTCAGGACTGTTAACAGAAGAGCAAAGAAGAATGAGTAGAGTGATGTTCTGCCAGAATTCTGATACTCAAGAACAGCACTGTGTGCATAAATACTCCTTACAGGGAAGGCACGGAGCACAAGTGATTAGATTTTCCTGGACCTGAATTTGCTCTACTGATGGTTGGTCTGGGCTTTTGTATCGTGTTCCAGTGACTGTATCTTGAAAAGTCAGTTAAAATTAGGAGGATGACTCAAAACACAGCACTGGTGTGGCCTCATCTTGAGTACTGTGTACAGTTCTGGCCTCCACAATATAAAAGGGATGTTAAAGCCCTTGAAAGCACCCAGATGAGGGAGCTCAGCTTGTAACAGGGTTGGAGGGCACATCCTGTAAGGAGAGGCTGAGGACGCTTGTGTTGCTCGGTCTGGAGAAGAGGAGGCCAAGAGGACCTCAATGCTCCCTGCAGCTCCCTGAGGAGGGGAAGCAGCGCTGGTGCCGGACTCTGCTCCAGGAACCAATGGCAGGACGGAACGGCACAAAGCTGCCAGGAGAAGGTCAGACTGGGCACTGGGAAACATTTATTTACCAAAAGCTGGAGCAGGCTTCATGGGGAGGTGGCTGGTGCCCCACACCTGTCAGAGCTCAAGAGGCATTTGGACAATGCCCTCATTAATATACTGTAACTTTTTGGTTAGCCCTGAGGTGGTCATGCAGTTGGACGAGAAGATCCCTGAAAGCTCCTTCCAACAAAACCTATTCTACTCTACTCTATTCTATTCTATTCTATTTCTATTCTATTCTATTCTATTCTATTCTATTCTATTCTATTCTATTCTATTCTATTCTATTCTATTCTATTCTATTCTATTGTTATGGTTTTGTGATTTTTTGTTGTCAGTATTCCACATCATTACATCATGTAAGGTACGGGCAGTTAAAGAGTTAATTCCCTGGTTACTGCAAACTACCTTTTTTGGTGTGGCCCTCTGAGGGGGAGGGGAGGAGGTGCACTCCCCAGGGGTCTTTGCGTTAGAGGGGGTGGTGAAGCCGGGTGGGAGACGCGAGGTCTGTTCCTTCCTGCCCGGCGGAGAAAGCACGTGGTCCTCCTGCAGTTTACTGTGTAAGATTTTCAGCCTGTAAACTCTCTAATATAATTCTACTAGCCTCATTTTGATATATTTAGTAAAGTTGGTTGTTCCTCCTCAGATTGGTGCCGCTGTTTTTTTTTTTTTTTTTTTTCTTTTTCCCGCTTCCCTGTGTCTTCCCAGGTTGCGGCTCCGCGGCTTCTCTGCCGCTTTAGCCACCGGACCGCCCGGGGGCTGGCCCTTATCGCCGGCAATTTTTTTTTTTTCTTTCCTTCCTCTTTTCTCGTTTTTTTTCTTTCGGGCCTGTTCCCCTTGTCACGGACGCAGACCCTTAGGTAATACCGTGACATCTATTCTATTCTATTCTATTCTATTCTATTCTATTCTATTCTATTCTATTCTATTCTATTCTATTCTGTTCTGTTCTGTTCTGTTCTGTTCCATCCTATCCTATCCTATCCTATCCTATCCTATCCTATCCTATCCTATCCTATCCTATCCTATCCTATCCTATCCTATCCTATCCTATCCTATGCTGTTCCATTCTACTATACTCTATTCTGCAGCAAAGGACCATGGAAGCCCAGAGACCTGAGTAGGAATTGTGAGCTGAAACAATTGAGATGCATGTAAAAATAAAGCCAGAAGTCTCTGTACACTTTAATGTATCTTCTCTGTGTTGGCATCCCACATTCATTTGTAGTTACTGAAATATTATAAAATAGTATTCTGATCATTGAGCTGAATCAATGGTTTTTCCTTGTCCAAGAACAGTTCCAGTAATTGTAGGTACAAAGAATTAGGTGTAATGGATCACGCATGACACGTCGCGGTGCAACAAACAAGTTCAAAGAACAAAATCTCTTACAGACAGTGGAAAATTAGAAAGAATCCTTTCTGACCCAGTATTTGTACAATACTTCTCATCGTGCAGTTCAAGCCCTGCAGCTTTCACATGGTTACACAAAGAGTTAATGCAAAGACTCTAGAGGGAAGAAAAAATCTGGATCCCTTGAATAATTATTTATAAGTTAAGGAAATATATACGTTATCCCACTTATTGCTGAAACATAACTAAGAGGTCAGTAAGCATACAATCAAGCAAATAATGCCCTTGTAAAGCAACAGCAAGAGTTTTCTATGGTCCTCTTTCAGGATAATTTTTGCCTCATACTCAGTTATCTTCCAGAAAGAAGAATTCTATAAAGTCTAGTACCCTCTTTGTCTTCACTTTGTAACTTACAGAGTTCTAGACTTTTCAAGTTTCCAAAGACAGTTCCAAGTGACCAGAAGCCATTTTTTTCCAAGTAAACTGTAAATCTTAAATTTGCTTTACCTGCTAAGTTGTGTACACAAAACATTTACACACCATTAAAAACAAAACCTGTAGCAAGGTAGAGAGGTAGAGAGGGCAAGACAATTAGGAAAAAGAGTCTATTAAAACTCTATTGGATCCATCCTTGAGAAAAATTAGAACCTTTAATCAGAGAGAAACTGAGAAAATCCTAGGTACTTTCAAACCCACTTGTTCATAAAGAAGCACAGTTTACATTAGTGTAGACTCTGTAACTACTCATGTCCTTTTAACTGTTCAACATTTAATACTGCAATTCTGATCAAGAATGGAACTTGGCATTTTGGACCAATGCGATGAAGAGTTACCGTGCTTCCAATCCCATTTCATTGTAAGGACTTGTGCTGCAAAGCCTAAAGGGGATTTCAGTAGCTACCTGGAAAAGTGCTAATGCTGCCAGCACGAAGTCTTTGATCGTGAGACAGTCAGGGACTTCCTTAAGCACCACCCAACTGCCTTCCAGAAGGAGCAAAGTAGAACAAAGCTAAGCAGCCCTGAACTACATCGGGAGCATCAGCCTCTCTGGGACTGGAGCTGACTGTTGTGAATGAAGCAATCTCCCTGGCAGCACATGGGAGGGTACAGGATGCTGACACTATTGGACTGGACACTGGACTGTTCAGCTGGCTGTGGGTCTCTTGGGAAGTATGTCACAGGCAGGCTTGTTGGTGTAGGTGCATTGTTTTTGCTGGTGTGTAGCCTACTCTTTAACTGCTCACAGGAGGCAATCCAGTACATAAAATGAGTCTAAGCAGGGTGAACTGACAGGAACTGGAAAAAAGGCAAACAACACACTTTTTGCCTAGGTCAAACCTTTTGTTCTTGATCCCATCCTCAGCACCTGTAAGGTGACACAGACACAATTTCTGTATAGTCTCTGATGTACTGATAAACACTGAAAATGCCTGGGAGAATTAAAAGATCAGAACAGCATGTCAAAGGTGCGTTGTCCACGACTACAAAGACTGCTTTATTCTCAGATAACAGTAAACTTCTGTGTTTTTCTATATATTTGCTCAAAATGAAGACATCAAATGTACTTTAAGTGTGCATATAACAAAAGTGAACCCACATTGTCAGTGAAGAGGATTATTATATTCTATTTCCAAAGAATAAAACCAAACATGCTTGTCAAATTTGGCTAGAACTTTGCTGAAGTGTAATTCCACCACAGTGAAAAAGAAGTCCTGCTCTGAAGGGTTGAGATTTGTGTCAGAAAGGACCCTGTCAGGCTAACTGTAACTTGAGCTGTGACATTGCTTTGAGCTTCCTGAAAATGATTGAAAATGTGTGAAACGGAACCAGATCAGCCTACGTGCCATGAGTGGTCAGAAATGTCCATCTTTGTCAGCTGCACATGGGCGCTGTGTTGCAAATGAACTATTGAACAGTGGCTCTGTGGTGATAGTCTAATTTTCGTGTGGAAAGATCTATTCATCCTCTGGATTACCATGAGAGATTTCAGTAGTCCCTCGTGTTCCTTTTGGGGAAAAAAGCTTGAAATCTGGTAATTTATGGACTCATGACATCAGTTCAATGGGAGACATTTTACAGAGGCCTCCAAATCCAAGAACCTGAAGTATATTTGATCTGCACCTTAGAAACAAATTGCATGTTTTTGTATTAGAGTAAAAGTTCCAGCTGTATGGCAGCAATAAATGCTGCCAGTTTTCACTGATACCCTTTGCATAAACACTTAGCTGTTCTCACTCCTGCACAGGAAAAGCAATCTGATCAAATCAAAATGTCCATCCATGGCAGTACCAGATAGATAGTGACCAAATACAGTTTTCAGGGAAGGAATGAGTATTAAGAGCAAGCCTACAGTGATATCTCCCCAAAATAATTATTCAGACTCCAGTCACTTGATCAAGTGATTTAGAAGTAGTACTATTGCATCTTTATTGCTTCCTTTGATATCTCACTCATATGCTTGTCCAGTTGTTCTTTGAACTTGCTTAAACTTTAATCATCTGCAGCAACCATTTTCACAGATTATTCACAGATTTCACTGAAACCCACATCTCTATTTTTTTTTTCCCTTTGGAACCTGCCTTAATTCAGTCTCATTTGGCATCCATAGATTTTGTATACAGAAATATTATTTCATGCTGGTTCTTCACAGGAGAGGTGCTCCAGCCCTCTGATCATCTTAGTGGCCCTCCTCTGGACCCGTTTCAAGAGCTCTGCGTCTTTCTTGTACTCAGGGCTCCAGGCCTGGACACAGTACTCCAGATGGGGCCTCAAAAGAGCTGAGCAGAGGGGACAATCACCTCCCTCTCCCTGCTGGCCACTCCTCTTTCAATGCAGCCCAGAGCACAGTTGGCCTTCTGGGCTGCCAGCGCACACTGCTGGCTCATGTCCAATGTATGATTCTGTGATTCTATGTTACTATGATATATCTCCCCAGATTCCTTAAAACCACACAGTAAAGCTCTGAAATAGTTAAAAAAGCCAACAAAAGCTTGGGCATTTGTCTCTGTTTTTAAGTATAAAAGAAGGAGAAAAGCCTCCATCAGGTGAAGATGTTGCAAAATGCTATGCAAGTTCCTGCAAGCACAGTGTAAAGGTGAAAAAGCCCTTCCACATCTGTGTTTATTGTGACAAATACCATTTAATCTCCCAGCTTGCACTGCAACTGCTGGTTATTTTTAAAAATATGACAACAAAGGGGAAAATGGAGGGTGTGTCACACCCCCCACCCCTATGCCATTATCCGAACAGCTACTCTGAGCAAATTAATGTTCTGGGTTATCCGTCAGTCTGGCTTCCCACAGTCAACTCCAAACTAAAAAGAAAGACAGTGTTCTTTACATCTGAGTAAGTAAATGCTTTCCCAGCAGTGTCAGCACAGGGATGACAGAAGTCAACTGTTAATAGACAAACCCACTCCCAGGTTAACTTAAGTCTTAATTAAGTGATTCCTTCTGCTGAACTTCTTCGCCTCAGAAATACAGAATGAGAGAGAAAACTCGTGTGGGAAAGAGAACTCAAGAATTATCCACTTTTCTCTGAGTCCTCCTGCATCAGCTGTGAGTGCAACATATGGGCAGCAGCCACTAAGAATATTGGTCAATGACTGGCATCTTATAAACTTTTGCATAATGAGAATTACCATATACTGGGGTGGTTTAGTTGGAAATCTAGATAAAAAGTGTTACTGTGTGGCAGAGTTTGGCACATTGAGCTACGTGGTTTCCAGTAACCAGAAGCTTTAATAGAGATCTTATCTCTTGATACTGCGGTTTTTATTCTCGCTTATCCTTGCAACAATTCACAGAGGGAAAAAAGAGAAACCCATGGAAGTTTGCGGTGCAGCTATCCCCTTTAACGCAAGACCAACTACTGCCCTTTTAAACTCCAAATTTTATATTTTGATTCAACTGTGAGAATTCCACCAGGAATTTTAGCCCATGATACTCTCACCAACAGGATACGCAATCTAGATGTCAAACTTGAATGCATCTGCCCCATCCCTTCCAGCCACTACTCTGCCACACACTGCCCACAGTCATTGGTGCATCTCTGTAGAAAGGGCAGGAATGTCACTGCCTCCCACCCAGCAGTCTTCTCTTACCTTTACATTAGCTGTTAGAAACATCACAGGAAATTATTAATGGAATGTGAACTGTATAGAAAACGCAGTGAAGCGTTTTCTCATCATATGTATGAATTTCTTCACATAAAGATGAACTATGGAATCTAATGTATTTGACAGGGTTGTGATGCATACAGGCGGCTCAGGAGAGACTAGATCTGAAGCAGCAACTCTGTCAGACACAAAATGGTACTTTCTGTCCCTCATGGAACCTTTGAGTTAGAAATAATGAAGTTACATCCTGCTGCTCTTAGCCTAGTAAAAAAAATCTTAAAATGTGAAAATAAGAGATCTTGCTTGGCTGAGATTTCTCTCCATATGTGTAGTTATTCTTTCACTACAGTCATTAGACAAACTGAATAATTACTTTCTTCACTGAAATTTGGGGAGTTATTTGTTTCTATTTGATCATATTTTTAGCTTTAATGCAGTCTAGGGCCCTTGTTTTGTTTTAGAGCTGTGTAATCTACAAATTAAAGCTTCTTCTGGCCTGCACAATGTCCAATTTTCATGGGAAAAATCATTAAAAAGTCATAAATTACTTTATATTTTAAAGATTTTTGATGTTTAGGAGGAGCATTTTCAGGCATTCTGATCAGGTTTGTGGAAGAACGTTGAACTGGAATTGAAACAAAATTGTTGACCTGAGTATCTTTTGCACACTAAGTCAGAGAGAACTTAAGCCTGCCACTAAATGATTTCCCTGTAATTAGGTGTACATGTAACTTCAGACTGTAAACTGTTAAAATTAAATGACAGGAAAGACTTTGTTTCTCTTTTTCTACTCTTGACTTTAGACTAAAAGCAGTGAATGTTTTTTCTATTTCTATGAAATAATTTTTTCTTTATTTTCCCATCCTGCAATTTGTTTGCATAAAGCAAAAGCAACACTGCTCTAAGATGACACTCAGGAGATTTTTCATCAAAGTGAAGAATAACACAGCTTCTTTAAACATGAAGTAAGCTGGACTTCTAAGTGGTCAGATTGATGCGGGTGTAGGGCAAAGCATCACCAGCAAGCAGAGCAAAGCAATGAAGGATCAGCTTCAGGGGAAGAGGAGCAATGGCAAAAGTAAAAGATGCTTTGAGCTCTTTGATGGAGCTGGACTTTCCTTTTTATAAAAGTTTCTTGAAAGCTTTCTCTGAACGTGGAATATCTTTAAGTGGCATGGGTTCTTCTACTAAAAAGGTTTACCTTCTACTATTTGACCCATAAAATGGTTAATATGAGCAGGCTGTCTGAACCTTAGCATGCCTGTGTGGCTGTCTAAGCTCCCCAACTGTGTACTTGACTATAATAAAATTACTAGAACATTTCACAGGCTTCACTGAGGTTCACACTTTATTGACAGATTTTTGGTTTGAAGCTATTTGTTAGATCAAAAAGGAGACTAGGGAGGCTAACCTTAGTGAAATCCTGGTGAATACTTTTGCCTTTTATTTATGTACCAGTCCCACTAACAAGAAAGACTCTATGAAAATCTGAGGCATTTTTTTTCTGGACCTTGTTATGTATCTCTGGGTCAGAAAGTTCTATAAATACCAATGCATACACATATTTAGAGACATAGTATTATAGAAGTGTGTGGAGGAGTGACAGAAGACCGTGTTCTGTATTGGCAGAGTAAAAAGGTAAAGTGCGCTGGGACAATCCTCCTCCTGGTGGAGTTCCTGTTAAACATATTTTCTTACAAATAGTAGTTAACTACAGAAGAGAAGCTTTGCTGACTAACCAACTGCTGTATTATCCTATTGGCCTACTGCAGTCATAAAACCAGAGTGCAGGAGTGTTGCAGACATAGTAAGCTGGTGGGACTCTCCCTAAATGCATTCAGATGTTCTTGGAATTCTACTCAGATGAGAAATAATGAACTTATAGAACAAGGGGAAATGGTTTCAAACTTAAAAATGGTAGGTTTAGGTTGGGTATATGGACGAAGTCTTTTACAGTGAGGGTGGTGAGGCAGTGGAACAGGTTGACCGGAGAGGTGGTGGAGCCCTGTCCCTGGAGACACTCAAGGTCAGGCTTGATGGGGCTCTGGGCAACCTGATCTAGCTATAGGTGTCTCCGTTCGTTGTAGGGGAGTTGGACTAGATGGCATTTACAGGTCCCTTCCAACTGTAAGGATTCTGTGATTCTATTATCCTAACTTTTGTGAGAGTTTTCATACCATTTGAGAAACACTCTTACAATTTTCAAAAAGAAGTATCAGTTTTTGGTATAAAACTAATTGGAACTTCTGCTGTGACAATATTTTCTATTGCTGTAGCTTAGTTCCAGCCTTCAAAAATGTAGAGGCTACTTATATCACAGTAATATTTCATCATAGAACTGTTCCTATTTCGAAGAGTGTTTCATCTTTGCCACTGCTCCCTGACTTTCTACATAGTTTACAATAAATTTCATAATTGTCTTGTTCTGCAGGGCTTAGTGGCACTACAGAAGAGGGCCACTAAGCCCTGCAGAACAAGACAATTATGAAGTTTATTGTAAACTATGTAGGTTCTGGGGGAGAAGGATTGTGCATGCTGAGTGTTTTGCTAAGCCCCTGAGAGAAGAAAAATGAAACAGGGAACTTGTAAAGGATTTATGATGCCTGGGATTAAGGAAATGTGTGAATACTCTTGCTCAACCAGTCTGAGGTAAGAGAAACATGTGGAAAGCTTCAGTGCGGCATTACTAATGTTTCAGTGCAGGTGCTGAATAAAACAAATACTTTTATCAAAGCTCTTGTTCCAGAAGTCAAATAAACAAACAGTGTGAAAAATGTAGTTCAGAAGTGAACTTAGAAAATGATTCCAGTGACTATAAACACAATGGCACTTCCTAGTCTGTAACAGTGATACAAGCTCCATTCCCATTCAATCCACACTTGCCTTCACGTGCAGTCACGGGAATCTCAGCCCAGCAATCTATGGGCTGCAGTTTTCATCTAAGGGTGAATGATTTGGAGGTATCTATCACTGAATACATAACCAGAAGATGGATCCCACTGTTAATGTTAGCTCTGAACCTGCTATGTTTAAATTCCTGCTCCTTATTAAACTTCCTGGAAGAAGTCACAGAAGTAATTTTTTCTGTTTGTGCTCTGAGCCATAAAATGATCACAATAACACTCCATGGAGTGGTATCTTTTAGAACAGAAAAGCACCATTTGGCTTGATATCACGAATGACGAAGGCCACAGAACTTTTCCCTGTTCCTTTTGCACCATCTTACCACTGAAGCAGTATTTTTTGACTATACATAAAGTTGTCCTCATAACTGCAGAGATCAAGAGATTAAACACTGTGACATAATGAGGATGGCCTCTGTGGCACTTGTAAAACTGTTTGCTACATTAGAGACAAGAGTAGCAGCTCTTTGCACACCCTCAGTTCTACAGATAGCTGCTGAAATGTAGGGGTTCCTTTTATCAGATTCTTGTCTACAGTCATCTTCTGCAGGTGCAGCACAATGGTAACAGCTTTGACACTGCTGTATCAATTGGCCTCTGATTATTACCAGCAATTTCTTATTTCTGATCTTCTTGTTTGTTTCTCTTGCTGTTGAGTCCAAAGATGTGCTCTTCTACTGAAGGTATGGCAGAGCTGCATCAGTGTCTTCAGTCAGGTCACAACTGTTGGAATCATGTTTGTGAAAGTGATTAGAAGTCATCTAATGTATCTGTATCTGGAACTGACTGGTGCAAAACCTTGCTGACACAGATGAAAGCATTTTGCCATCCCTACGTTAAACAGTTTCCAGGACTGCTGCTCTTGTTCCTCACTAGCCTTTCTTCTCCTCCCTCTACTCAGATGCCGTACCTTTACTATGCTATGGAACCATGAACCCGTAATGATGAAAGTAGACCCAAAATAAGAAACGCGGCTGAGCTGGTAAAGAGCTTTTCTTCTCATGCCATATTGCTGAGACTGCTATGCAATAGCATTAGTGATCTTTTCAGAAGTTACTGTGTCTAAACAAATGGAGAAAAACATCTGCTGAGTGTTACAGTATCCTGACCTCTGTGTATGCCTAACATGATACACACTAAGGGCTGTCTTTTCAAAGTAAATTAATTCACACACAATTAATTATGAAATCATCCTTTTGAGAAATGTTAAAAAAAAGTCCCTTTTGAAGGAGGGGATATGTGGGATAATGTAAGAGGTACCGTCTGCTCAGGTTCTTTCCTGAAAAACAGATGCAATAGTCCTGGTCGAAACTCTACTCATAAACCTTCCACCATCTGGCTGTAGTAACTGTTGTTGAATGCAAATGATCTACAGAGTCATGAATATCTTGCTTGATAAAAGCAGCAAGATGTCACAAAAGCAATAAAACCAACATTTTCCCAAACCCAGATGCACTAAGATGGGGCACATGCTGGAGGAAGAAACAGCTAAAGTTCCTTTGCATTCCTAGTCCTTGAAGTAGAAAGCATATTATTAACTTGTGACAGGAAGAAGTGTTACAGCAGACCACACTTTTCAGTACTCACAGTGATTTTATGGGGTGGAGGGAAATAGATAGTATTTGATATTTTTTTAAATGTATATCACGAGAGCCCATCTCTTTGAAAGCTAATCACACAGTTTTATTTAGTGAGTGTAGAATAACGGCTTTCTGGGCAAAATTGACAAGTTTTGTTTCTGGCTGTTCATTTGATACTCCTCTATTTTAAACTGAAAAAGGATATATGACTTCAACTTGCTAACAATGGCTCTTGCGGTAATGATACGATGTGTCTAACACTGTCTGAAGCACAACATTTTGAGATTTGTTTTCTAAGGAACTATCCCAAAGAAAAAAGTCTTTGGATTTTTACAAGCAATTTGTATTCAACAGATATTATTTTACTTGTCTTTCTCCACAGCTGTAAGGGGTTACCATTTCCCACTTCTGCTTAATAGGTGCAATTATCAAAAAGAAGCATGAAAAGAAACATACAAAAAGCCTGTTTCAAGTAATCTGTGAGAAAGTATTGAAGACAACTATTAAATACATTTTCAATTTGAGATAGATACACCAGGTTGTGACTCAGTCTGGGAGGCCTGGAAAAAAGATGGTTTTCTGTGATGAGTTCAGGGAGATTCAGAGCTCCTTCTCCCCCAGAATAAAATGCCTATAACTACAAATCCTCCTTAGTTGTTGTTATAAATAATTCCAGGCTGCACTATGGTACTGCAAAGAAATGCCAGACAAAGGCCTGGGGTCTGGACAGACATTGTCTGATCTCTTCCTTGACTTGTACACTGCTTCATGTTCAGAAAGCCATTTGACAACACACTCCCCCCCTCTTTTTTTTTTTTTTTTTAAACAGCAAATGTTTAAATCATCAGATTTCAGATTTTGCTGTTGTGGGTTTTTTTTTTTGTGGTTTTTTTTTTTTTTTTTTTTTTTCCTGGGTTCTGGAGCTTCTGATGGTGCAGTTCCAAAGGGCTGGAAGAAGGGGAACAAATATTTCTGTACCTCCTAAAACAGATTGGTTAATTAAGTGTGAAAGCTGCTTTCAGCCGAGTAGAGGTTGCTTTTATGAATATATTATTAGGACCTATAAAACAGGTCCTTCATGCAAAAGTATCATCTTGTTAGAGGGCTAGATCCCAAGTGATGAGGATTAAAGAGGTGGGAAGAGAAGGTTAGACAACCTTGGTGTTCCATTTCCATTCTTATTGCACCAAATTTTTGAACAGATACAGTCTTTGAGTTAAGGAACATTCTGCTGTTCCCTTTCCATCAGAAGAAATGCATCAAAATATTTTCGGTTACAAACTTCAAAGACTGAATTGGTAAATTTTGTCTCAGGTAGGGTATTGATGCAATTGAGTCTATTGGAACAAATGACTGCTGCTGTTCTGAGGAAGTGGTCTCTGAAATATAATAAAGAAGAAAATGCTGTACAGAAATGAAGTACAGAAGGACATCCTAGAGCATAATCTGGAGAAATTCTCTGAGTTGAAGACAAGGATTATAGCAGTGGATCTACAACAGGACATAGTATGAGTCCCACAAAATGATCATACAAGGTTTTTGTCATTCAGACACCTCCAACCAACATTTGCTCTCTCCCTAAACTCAAACATGCCAAGTCCTCTACATACCTAACATTCTGCTCCCCACAATGGCTTCAGTAGTGCCAACCAGCTAAGAAAATAGTTCTCATCCTGTTCCATCCCCATATTACGAACTGACACAAGGAGGTCCTTGAAGTCAAGTTTATTGTAGGCAGAGGGACTGCACTAATTAATATATAAAAATGAGTACTGTCAAGTTCTCACAGTACCTCCAGACCAAAATGTGCACTCAAATGGCAGTGGTTTTGCCTGTGAGAGCTGACATGTCCTTGGCTTAGGCTTCTGTATCTGCCATGTCCTGCTTCTGGAATGTGAAAATTTATGTGGGTGTGTTCCAGTGAAGGGATTGGAGCATTAGCAATAACATCATGTAGAATTATTTCTCCAACATTGAAATATTATATTTTCTCTACAGGGAAGGGGACTTATTTAGAGAAAAGGTCAGCTCCATGTCAAAAATAGACCAAACATTTCACTTCTTATACTCATAGCGTCTTTGGGAAGCGAATTCTCCTTGTTTGATTTTATTAGACCACTTCTCTGGCAAACAGTACTCTCATTGTACAGTAACCCTCTAAATTAAGAGCTGAGTGAGCTGATGAAGCAACTTTTCACAGTAGTATTTGGGCTGCTAAACAAGTGTCTCTTTTCTTTTCTTTTCTTTTCTTTTCTTTTCTTTTCTTTTCTTTTCTTTTCTTTTCTTTTCTTTTCTTTTCTTTTCTTTTCTTTTCTTTTCT
>NC_034438.1:26691658-26723085 GCF_002078875.1 Numida meleagris
CTTTTCCTTTTCCTTTTCCTTTTCCTTTTCCTTTCCTTTCCTTTCCTTTCCTTTCCTTTCCTTTCCTTTCCTTTCCTTTCCTTTCCTTTCCTTTCTTTTCTTTTCTTTTCTTTTCTTTTCTTTTCTTTTCTTTTCTTTTCTTTTCTTTTCTTTTCTTTTCTTTTCTTTTCACCCCCAGTAAAGCACACACAATTATTGTAGCAAATAAGTTGTTCTTTTTTTTGGTCTGGATTTTGTCTTGATTAACCTGTCCATTGTATCCATTGTATTTCCTGAGGAAGTATTTAAGACAAAAGAGATTTTAATAATTTCTCTCCTTAGATACTTCAAAGACATTTTTCTTCTTAATTACTCTGCTTTAATGAAAGATAAAGTCCCTATTAACTTTACAAGTACAAGTGACTCTGATGAAGAATGTTCTGAAGTATTTTGATGAACTTGGGCCAAATAATCAATATTTTGTGATAGGAATTTCTCCAGAGAGAATTATTCTATTCCCAGATCATTTCTGTTAATTTGTTTGTATTGGAAAATTCATTAATAATCTATGGATTATGGTAGTATAATAAACAAAGGAAATCATATATAGAATGGCTTAGGTTGGAGAGGACCTTACAGATCACCTAATTCCAAACTCCTGCTGTGGGCAGGGTTGTCACCCACTAGATCAGACTGCCCAGAATTCCATCCAACCTGGCCTTTAACACCTCCAGGGACAGGGTATCCACAACATCTCTGGGCAACCTGTTCCATCTCCACACCACCCTTTGAATAAAATATTTCTTCCTGACATCCAACCTAAATCTCCCCTTTTCTAGTTTAAAGCCATAACCTCTTGTCCTATCACTACCAAACCATGTAAAATGTTGGTCCCCTTCCTGCGTGTAAGCTCCCTCCAAGTACTGGCAGGCCAGAATAAGGTCTCCCTGGCGCCCTCTCTTCTCCAGGCTGAATAACCCCAACTGTCTCAACATATCTTCACAAAAGATGTGCTCCAGCCTTCTGATCATCCTAATGGCCCTCCTCTGGACCCTGTCCAACAGCTCCACATTTATTTGTTGTCGGAGATCCCAGGCCTGGACACAGTACTCCAGATGGGGCCCCAAGAGGGCAGAGCAGAGGGGGACAGTCACTTCCCTCTCTTGATGAAGCTCAGGATACTGTTGGCCTTCTGGGATGAAAGAGCACACTGCTGGCTCATGTCCAGCTTTTTGTCCATCAGGACCCCCAGGTCCTTCTCAGCAAGACTGCCCTCAATGAGTTCTTCTCCCAGTCTGTATTCTTATCTGAGATTGTCTCAATACAACTGCAACACCTCGTACTTGGCATTATTAAGCTCCATTAGCTTCACATGTGCCCATTTTTCAAGCCTGTCCAGGTCCCATTGCATGACATCCCTCCCTGCCTTTGTGTCAGTTTCACCACTCAGCTTGGTGTCATCAGCAAACTTATGGAGGATACACTCAATCCCATTGTCTATGTTGTTGATTAAGATGTTGAAGAGTACTGGTCCCAAGATGGACCCCTGGGGGACATCCCTCATGACTGGCCTCCACCTGGACATACAGCCATTATGAAAGTGGTTGCTTGTTCTTATTAGTGTGAATTTAAAAAACAGGTAAAATAAAGAACAAACAATAAATTATGACGTTTAAGTGAGCATAATCCTCAGATTCCAATAATCACTTGAAGTAAGAGAAAAAAGAAAAACTGTACTAAAAAAAAGCAACAAAAACCTATTTACACTAAACAAACTTCACTTGTGTTTGCAACTGTCACATACTTCAGAATTAGAACAGTATACTTCAAAACGATACAATATCAGCCCGCAGGACAGCACAGCCATTGTTAGCTAATATGATAATCATCTATGCTCAATAGTATTACTGAAAATTTACCATACGACTGATGCCTAATAGCACTAGATGTGGCTTTCATGAAATCATAGAGAAATCATTTTGCAGGGCTTCACCACAGTAATATTGTTCTAACATGTCTTCAGAAGGACGTTTTCTTATTTTTATGAACAATCTTTACTGTCTCTGAAGGGAACAATCAACCTCATACAAAAATGTTTCAGAAGGAAGCCTGAAAATACCTGTATATACTCAGGACTTCTAGGAAAATTTTTTTTGTAAATGGGCCTTCTATGTTTTATTGCTATGTAATTGTTGTGTTCAAACCTCAAGGACTGAGAGAGGTTTGCAGTAAATGCTGCCCACATTAAGACCACAAATAACATTATTTATGAGCAGATTTCCTTTACCAAATTGTCCAGCCAGTTGTTTCAAGGCCAGTTTTTTGTGCCAAAGTTGTCATGAGTGACATAAGCAGCTCCTGAACTTCATAATAGTTGAGGTATTGAAAGGTTCAGAATATAGTTTTCCTTAGAACTTTTTAAGAGTAAAAGGGATTAATCTGAATTTGAAGTGATGCATCTGCTCTTTACTACCTATGGTCAATGCATATGTTTCCCTCAAATGTAAATCCAAGTGTTTTTTCTGTAAAAAAAACCTGAGTTTCTGTCCTATATATTTTTGTATGATGTATCAAATGGTTGCCAAAGACTAAAAATTGTTCACTAGGGAAGAGCTATTCAGTTTTGCTGTTTGTTAAAGGAAAACTCTCATCCTTTCCCTGTCATAGATGACCCTCAAAATACTAATTAATGACCTGAGTGCTTCCAAAAAATACAGGCACTTTTTCCACCTATTTCCACCTATTAATTCTGGCCCAGCCAGAATTAATGTTCTCTGGCCAGTGGGGTGTACTCTGAGTCCCTGCAGCTCAAGAAAGTCTCCAAGTCCTTTTATAAATACATTATAGGGTTCAATCTTACTTGAATGAGGTCTGGCATTTCTCTGATTTTGATCTTTATGGTCTATCTGCAGTCTTACTAATTTAATTCCTTTAGCAGGCTGAAGTATTTATGTTGTGAGATTTTCTCATGCATCAAGCACTTCTCTAAAACAGGTTTAGAAATAATTTTACCAGATCAAATACATTTGATAGGGGAACTATAATTCTGCATGGGAATAGAGACTCTAGAGAGTCATTTATTAGCATAGCGTGTCATAAGGCATTTTTCAGGATAAAACAGTTACAGACTCATCAACATTTCTTATTTCTTCTCCTAGGAAGAACATCATATTAGTAGTTTCTATATGATATGCTTTCAAAATATGTTAAAACAGAGAAGATACTGTTTTTGGTGCAGGCTGTATTGCCTTTAAACATTATTCATTTGGATTATTTTTTAATTTCACTATTCATTTGTATTGGATTTATTAATTTTCACTACCAGAATGAAAAGGCATCAAACAGAATTAGTAACAGCAGCAAATAGATCAAAATCTTGCGAAGTATCTTTTTGCTGGGTTAAGAAGGGGGCAGAGGAATATCCTTCACTAATAGCTTTACGTATTGCAGTTATTACAAAGTGGAGAAAACTCAGGGCTCTCTCACTAGGTGGGTGGCTCTCAAAAGTTTTGTGTGCCATTGGAAAAAATGGCAAGTCTCAGGAATGGCTCATGCAACAAATATTTTTACGTGCATCTTCCTTTCATCACATCCTGTAAGAACAGCAGTTGACCTAAAAAGCCACTCTAATCCTTCTTCTGAAGCGACTTTGTAATTGAATTCATCACCCTATGATACATTCAGACTGTGCCAATAATGCTCTTCCTTAGCTAGTGAGTTTTGAGTGTACCTATATTGATGAGTCTGCAGTGATTTGTAGGACTTTTATTTGGCTGTAAACTGACATATATGTCCAAAACAACATGTAAAAAATGAATGGATACACATGTATGTTGGGACAGTACCTCAAACAGAAGACCCCTTCAAAACAGAGAATGTGTTGAGGCCAGCTGAAAACCAGTGAAGTCTATCAAGTTGTAGGTATTCTTCAGTTTTCAGAGCTGAGGATAAAGAAATCTTTTTTTGTCAGAAAAACTCTACAAGCACAAGCATTTCTGGGTAGTGTGTTTATCACTAAGCTCTGATAACACTTACAAATGCCAGATATAGAGTTCTCCTAAATTCAGCTTGTACTGCTGAGGTATGCAGAATTTCTGGGTATGCTTTTCCAGTGACACAGCTGTACCTGTAAAGACATCTGAATGCCTTTGCATCCCTAAGGCTCTTGTCCTGCATGAATGTCCTGTTCTGCTTCTCCAGTGCCAATGAGGAGCACAACAAGCACACCAAGAGTCTATCAAGGAAGCTGGAACACTTGAACACTGTATCATTCTTGAGTCCCAATCCAGAAAAAAGCAAAAACAAACAAACAAAAAACCCATGTATTCCTAATAAAGCAAACATTCACTTCTAATACTTTTTTCTCCAATCTTTTTGCTTAGTAGACTGCCTTCATCTTATCCTGGGGAAGAAATATAAGACTTTCTATCAAATCATTGACTAGATAGACAAAATCCCTCTTTACTTCATGAGGCAGAAGGTCTTTCTGTATGAATGCTACACACCCATGCAGAACAGACCAGGACAGAGGGCAGCCTTCAGTAAGATTGCTGAGCCTTTGGCTCAGTGTGTCTTCACTCACAGCCCCACGTGGGATGGCAAGGACCTGCTGGTGTACAGAGCTTCCAGGAAGCTCAGTATATCCCTGTGACTGCAGTTACAGCAATATCTGTATGGGACATAGCTGTAAGTTACTGCTGCATCAAGATACAAGGAATAAAACTATCTCTAAGGTTCCTCTGTGTGCAAACAGGTGATAGAGTGTGACTGTGCAGGCCAAGAAACTGAAATGAACTATGCTCCCTCCTTAAGTTGCTTTGCTTACTTTTTTACGGCGCTAGGGAAAAAAAAGAAAAAGTGATGGACTTCAGACACAGGCTTTGGTTTGAGGCACTTTAAATTTCAATCACATAATCTGTAACAAAAATGAAGCAGGAGTTTTCAACAACAGTGACAAAAATCATCCCAGCTCCACCAGAGACATGGTCTGAAACTGTGCCAAAGATTTCAGGCTGGCAAATCAGCAAAGGAGCCAGATAAATCAGAATGAGTGTAACAGTTCTCATTTATTTCAACACAGCTTAGGCTCTTTACTGTGTCATTGTCATCAATACCCAAAAATACTTAGTTACAGGAATAAAAGTGTCTGGCTAACAAAGCAGAACCATTAAGGAGGAAAATAAGTACAGAAAAGGAAAGTGAGAAGTGTGACCATAACGGTGTAATAATCTGATTGGACTATTTTGAGAAAAAGAAAAATGTTTTGTATAAAAAGAGCAGAAAAAGGAGACGTATTCCTTTTGTACAATATAATTCAGTTTCCTGGTTTTGATTTACATGTACTGGCAACAGCTGCTTACGGGTCAAAAACCAGCCCTAATGAAAGCAATCATGCAGCTAATATTGGTGTTAATACTATTTCACGCTCTTGGTCACTGTTGCATAGGGAATTGAAACGGAAATGCCTTGAAAACACACTTTGCAAATGCAAAAATACCCACAATCCACCATCAAAGCAAAACTCTGAAGTATATTTCTTCTCACAAAAAATGTACAGTATGTACAGTACATAAACCTCCATCAAAGCCAGCCCTAGTCCTTACTGGTGCAGAGAGTCTGGGCACAGCTGAGACATTGTATCTCAGAATTGTGGGAAATGAGCCATACAGAGCACCCTTGTGCAGAATCTGCAAACATCTGCTGATTCCTCTGTGCAGGACAAGAGCTGGGTGACTCAGGGGAAACAAACAATGCAGTCTGAGGCTATGCTCAAGAAGTCTCCATATCATATGGCCCACATGCTGTGTAGAGAAGCAGCAGCTTTACATTCCTCCTCTGGAATACAGTGGTCACCATATTACTGTGCATCTTGCCCAGATGTCTGCACGTGTCTCCTTGTCACCTTACCTGTGTATTTTTGAATATCAAAAGAAAAAGTTGTTTAAAACAAAACAAAACACCCTTTGGAAATAATACGCTTGGTGTCAGATGCATGGAAAGGAGCATACCTGATTTCAGAAAATTGTTGAATGAATTAATGTGATAAAACAGTAAGGGAGGGCTGGAATAAAAAGATATGACTTGGGGCCAGGATGGCAGAGGTCTAATGAGTAGAGACTGGAAGAATATAATCATATTATTTTCTTGCCTTGTTCTTATACTGTTCCTTGCACATCTGCTGTTGAGCACTGCCAGAGACACTCCATAGAGTTGGATGGCATTTGTCTGGCCCATGACAGCCAGATTACCCAATTTTATTCATGCTCTAGGTTTCAAAGACGTGTACCAAGGGTAGAACCACCTTTTGCAGGATATGACATTTTAAGCAGCTTTCAGACAACATACCTCTTCTGTTAACAAAACTCCATCATCACAGAGGAAGGTGTCACTAGTCCCTCCTATGTAGCACTTTCTGTATATTTTAACCCAGTATCCACACTGGGTTGCTGATGATGCTGCCAGCTGGCAGAACATTGACAACAATTTCTGTCAGAGAGACAACAGCAACGCTCATTTTCTATATGAGGGCAGGCACTGAGGTCAGTGGGGAGGCAAGGCTTCTTGAGAAGTTTGTAAGACTTGTTCTGACAGGTTGGATGTGCAAGGCTTTTATCCCACCTCTGCAGTCCTATTAGGAGTGGCTTGACTCCTGCACTATGTGAGATTCCAGTGCCTGGCTGCTCTATCACAGTCAGGCAAACAGGGCAGACAGCAACAGGAGACAAAAATGGACGATGAAGAATCATCATCAAGAGAGTGAAACTCAATTCAGTTAAACAACCGTGTTCTCAACTTTTGTTCAAAGGATGAGCATGCTTTAGTTGGCATAGCAATGTAAGCAAGCAAATGAGGGACGTGAAATGAAATTAAGATATGGTCAGCACCATCAAAACCTGAAAAACCCACCAGTTAATGTGAATTCCTCTCAAGGAAGGATTGTTTTTCTATAGGCAAACACTGTCAATAAGTTGGAATTGAGCTTTTGTTAACAGGATATGCTTCCCAAAACACCAGCTGTTTTGACAGATGACTGTATCACTGGACAGTGTTTAGAAAATAAATAATATTTCCCTTGCTTTTATCTGAATCAGTAGTGGCCCTTTTTACATTGCAAAGTCTTTGCAGCCATAATGCAGCCAGTAAACATTAGTTAGCTTAAGCTGTGTTTACACAGATACTGTATACTTTAGCAGTAGTTTTCCAGTTGGTGTAGTTGTATCACATCTCCAGACTACATGAGCTAAGATAGAAGTCCCCCTTGCTCAGAGTAATGGGGTCTACATAAGGGGGTGTGTGGGTAGCATGCAGCCAGGCTAGGCTGTGAATTTTCACATGTATCTGTTCTCTTTTACCTCCACAAAAATGAGAATGAGCAATACATCTACAAGCTGAAACAAGGTGACCTCCTAGCATGCTAGCTGGAAGCTTTTGAGGCACTTGGAAAATACAGTATCCAGCACCCAAAGTCACAGAGAGCACTTTTGAAGTGTACTCCACTGCACTTTAAAGCATGCTGTCAGAGCAAAGGATGCTATGCAGATTGGGCCTGGGAGCTGGATGCCCAGGAGACCAGGGATGGGAATGGCACAGCCATTACGATTGATTGTTCCAGCCACTTCTCACACTGGGAGACAAGGCCTTCACCCGTCTATTAAAAAGTCTCAAAAGTTCTAAGAAATCTGCCCAGTCTGAATTGAATTCTAATTTGCCTTGAATGTGATATTTTAGCAGGAATATGTGCAAATGGTGTTGCACGACGTAATATTTTATTAACATTTTCCCAGTAAAGACAGACAGAAATCTTTATGGTGTGCAGTCAGAAATTGTCACATATAGCACTGTCTTTCAAAGGCAGAATTGCTCAGTTAGGAGGACTGCTGGTCATGAGGAAGCTAAATATATTTGATAGGGCACTTAATGAAGAGTAAATCATCAGTTCCACACAAAAATCAATACAAATGTGTAATACTTGGTAACTTTTTTTTTCCTACACTGAGGTTAATCTCATTTCCATTGACTTGAACTACATTCTTATGAATGGAAATGAGCACTGAGATCCCACATAACTCTGATGACATGAAAACAGAAGTGTGTCCCTAGAAAGTGTGAAGGACTTTTGGGCACTGTTCTTAATGTGTGATAGAAATTAACTAATTTCTTTATGTATCAGAGAAGTCATTGCAAGTCAGGTCATTTTTTGTTATTCTAGATACCCAGTAGTTCCAAAGTGACGCTGCTTCTGTTTTATGCGAGCCCTTCAATGTCTTAACTATCCTTTTGTGACAGTCTCACAAGACAATCTGGAGCTCAGTTTTGGGTTAACACCGTGCTTTCACTAATACATCCACAGTGACATAGGCAGAATTAAGCTTTATGGCAATAGAGATGGAAGGCGAAGTAGGGCTTCGTTCTCCTTTGCTAACGCAGTAGGGAGATGACAAGGCAGTCTCGCAGCGCGCATTGCCATCTGCTGGCGCCGGCGGAGATCGAACCGCCTGGGCTCCGGCTCCGTCCCCGGCGCAGCGCACGATGCTGTGCTGCCTCCGACCGATTGGAGCAACACGAGTGGCCCAGATGTGCTCCCCGTGTCTGTATTGGGCATTTTCTGCGGTCTGATAAGGTTTCCTTATTTTGGTTGCTGGTATTTACTTTTATCTCCTCTTTCCCTGACGTGATACAACCTAGTAGAGTTGACTGGAAAGTATTCTTCAAGACCTGCGAGCTAGTTGCCCATGGACACAAAAAAGATCTCAGTGACAGAACTCACATGTTAACCTTATTCTCCTGAGTTGAGTAACCAGATTGTGCTCATCAGAACAGCCAGACAGAAAATGAAAAGTGAACTCTTAAGCTGCAAATTTGAAGGGCATACTTTCTTCAAAGTACTGGAGGGGGCAGCAGGTTTCCTTACCCTGAAGCATTTCTGAGGTCACCCTGACTTTTCTGCTTTCAGAGAACATAGAAGTATTGAAGCATGTCTGAATAAAAGTAGAAAGTTAGCCCTTCAGTACCAGCGAAGCGTTTGGCTTTGACTTGTTTTCTTTCCTTCTATTCTCTTTTTTAAAGATCTTTTCACACTGCACTCAGCTTGTTTATCAGTCCAACAGCTTGTTACATGTTTTTAAAAAAGCAGAATAGTCAACTTTGCATCAGGGTTTCAAGCCAAGAACAGCTTAGACAGTATCATTCCCAAGCACACTCCGCTTCTCTTGTTTCAATTATCTAGAAATCAGAGACATGCAACAAAGAACAGGAAAAGAAACCTTTTATCTGTGAGAGAGGCCCGCATTATACATGACTGAGTTAACAGAGAACGCAGATTTACAGACAGTTTGCTAGAACCATGCAGAGAGCTTATTCAAAACATATATTTTTTTTCTGTTTTTGCATTCAAAGCACTTGTCCTAGGTAATATGCACAAATACTGAGCACAGTCTTCAGAGCAATGACTTCATTATTCTGTCTTAATTCTTTAAACGGCTTAAGAATTGTACTACAAGGTGAGGATTTAACTAGAACCGTGGGTAACTTCTTTCTCTTCTTTGTCAAGAAATGTTGATATTCACCGTAGATGTGAAACTGATTGTGTTATTAGCTTTCTTTTACCAGTTTCATCTGAAGAGAAGTTCAGTAAAATTGCCATAAGCCACTGGGAAGCCATAACACACCTAAGGAAGCCTAGACATTTCAAAACCAGGGAGAGATTGGTCTGAATTGTCCATGTCTCTCTATAATCTTGGGGCTTGGTGTTCCTTCTGTACCAAGAAAATGGTTTATCTGGGAAGCATATTCTGTATGTCATGTGCTGTGATGCATAGGAATATATAGGCTGTCACTGTGAAATTGCTCATATAGGCTCAGTATCGGATAGGAGTAAGTGCTGAAATGCAGCTGTGGATTTTGAGTTAACTCACAAAAGCTGCAACCTCAGGGCTTAATAATGGCCTAAAACCATGGACCCAGCCACAGGAGTGACTGGAACAGCATCTCCAGCTCCTAAGGTGTGACACTGTGCTCTGTAATTTTCAGAGTATTTCTTTGTTTCATAAAAAATATTTGGGAGAACTAGTTGGAAATTCATCTGACATCATTTAGAATTCTAAGGTTTCAACCTGTAATCTACCTATCTCAGAGGCACAGGAGTTATAAAATCTTCTTTAAATAGTTCAAAAGGTATTTAAAATTGATTAACATCAGAAATATTCTTAAGGAACTTATGCTTTTATATAAGCACAATATGCCTCAGTCATTAAAGTAATGAAAGACTCTTTCCTAAATGTTTTTAATAGCTTAACCATAACCATTTATAGTATGATCAGGAAACATAACACTGCCTATGGGATTGGTGAATGGATTTATCGATTTGTAACACAATTCTAATCAGGACACTTTGCTCCTCCTCTATTTCTGTAGTGTTTCATATCTATCGTTATTACCATCATGTATAATATGCATATATGTTTTTAATATACATTCTTAGAGCTAACCAATGACATCAGTTCCAGAATATAGAAATATTTTAAAATTGTGTATGCACATATGTCTGTATGTATACACATACATTTTTTGGTTTTGTTTTTAACTGTCTTTTAAACTGGTGAGACTGTATAACTTTCAGAAAGATACATCATTCTATATAATTAGAACTCTTCAACTAAAACTAACTGTTGCTCTGAAGTCAAAACCTCAATATCAGTGCATATAGGATACTAACTTAGATTTTCTGTACAGTAAATATCTTATATTTATACATCTGAAAACAAGAATATTAGGAAAGACAGCAAAGGGTAATTTCTTTCTAAAATGGATGAATGAATGAACAAATAAGTAAATAGGTCAGATGTCTAAATTCCAACTTCTCCCTTAAGAAAAACGGAAACCATCATTCGACGAGAAAGATGAAAGACTCTCTCGACATTTACACCTGCTGCCACTTCCTGACCTTGTTAGGAAAGGCTCAGGAGCCTTTTATCTCCCCTAACACAAGGAGTTCATTATTCAAGAGGCAGCTGGGTAGCCCAAGCTCAGTAAATTCCCAGATGTTCAGAAAGGGATTAATTTCTCCACCAGTGTCAGGAACAAAATAAATACAAAATGTGGGATGCCTGGCATTTCCCAATCATACATTCCTTGGGGTTTTAGGCTCTGTAGCTATTTGGTCATCCTACCAAACAAGATTATGCAGTAGGAATCATATGTGCAAATTCTTCCACATACACCAAATTTTCTTCCAGCTCTGACACACTTCCTCCTTTTCTGACCACCCTTGATCTCCATATATATGCGCTTCATACATGGTTTTACTTGGAAATATCTTACTCTCCCTTGGTGACTCCTTTATGAGTTACAGATAGGATCCTTCCCATGATGCCCAGGGCATCTGAATTCAGTAACAGGCAGTGATTGTTGGAGCCTTTCAGTCTAAAATCTCCACTGACTGCTCATTTTGGATCGGCAAGTGATGAAGCTGGTTAAATTCTCTTAGAGCCCTTATGTTTCCAGGACCTGCTGAGCTTAAGAGCAGGTGGCCTGCTGCATGAAATGGGCAGCCGTCTAAAAAAACACAGTGCTACAGAGTGCTGCCTTCCAGCAGTCACTGTGAAGACATTCTGAACCATTGCTGTAGGATCACCTCATCTTGACACACTGTGCAGCTGCAGCCTTCTATCCAGAGCATAATCTTAGGAGGCAGGAGAGGAACCTGCTGTCTTATCTACCTGGTTTGCCAGCCCAGACAATACCTGCTTAGATAGCAAAGAATGGCTGTGTATTGAGAAAGTCTGTTTCTAGGGCAATGAATGGCTAGTATGCATTTCTGCATGATATTCGTGCTTCTGGCAGCTCCTACTTTGCCCTTCTTGAAAATGATTGGCCTCACGTTCCAGTCTCTTTCCATGTTTTACTTCTCCACAACCTCCTAACAGAGGGAACCTCTCTGGTTCCCCACACAGGTTCCCCACGTTCAGGTTCCCATTACACGTTCTCCATATAGTCTCTAGACAGTAGCTAGTTGCCCATCAAAAAGGAAGGGATGCCCTTGTATTTGTGGTGAAGCTTGCCAGCCCAGCTTTCAGATCCTGCAGCTCTAGGAGGAGCTGGGATCTAATGCTTCCTAAGCACATTCATGGCAAAATAAGCCTGACAGAGCTAAACAAAGAAGCAGGTCGTTGTACAAATTGTTAGTCTTCCTTCTACTGTAAGGTGAGCATTTTTTTAAACTGATGGGATCTGCAAAACAAATCAGTAGGAATCTTAATCAGTGGGCAGCGAACGTAAGGACCTGGTATCTGGGAAGATAAGAAGGGAATCACAGTGGTGAAGCTGTTTTCCTCCAATTTTGCAGTTCTCTAGTAGCTCCTTATTTGCAAAACCCTGTAGCCTTCTTCACAGTGCACTTCTTAAGGGAGGTGGAAAGAAACGGTATGTGAAAATTATCCAGGAATGCCTTTTGGACCATGAGAAGTGTGTGTGTGTATGTGTGCATGTGCTGGGGGTAGTTAGCATCTGAGATGCAAATATTGCCTGAAAGATGTTAGAGGAATACAGGTGACTCTTCAGTTTGCTGAATTGCAGGGAATATTTGGCAAAGTTAGCACTGGGTGTTTCTTGGATGCACTTTGACTCTCCAGAATCTGTGCAAGTGCTCTGGAAATCTTGTGAGAATGAGCTAACATGAGACTCATAGTCTGTTACAATCTGGGCGGGAAATGTTCTTGCAGGGCTTTGACTTCATCCTTTGTGCCCAGGTGACACATGGGAACATGTGGGAACAGGACACATGGTGTGCAAATGAAAAATATTAGAAAGAAGGTGGAGGTAAACACTTTAATGAGTGACAGTATTCTGTATCACAGCATTTTTTTTGGTGTCTAAAAATGAACCTTTATTCAGGTTCAGATGAAGTAATGCGAAAAAAAATCTGAATTGTTCCCACATTTTTGGCTTGAGTTCATCTGCCCCTGCTAGCCTTGATCTGCGAGCAAAAATCTCTGAGAGGAGAGACCCCTTCAAAACAGAATCTTGGGATTATGGCAGGGAGGACAGTATGCTGCAAAATGAACAGCAGCCCAAAGACCTGCTCTTGCAGTCAGACTGTACTTTCAACTAACTTTCATTACAAATTCCTCATTGCAAACTTCATCAATTTAATCAAGAACTGGGAAGGCTTACTATTTAAGGCAGCATACTGACCCTTTACAGCAAGGAAAGAATATGAGGTATATTGAGGCAGCCAGGTTTTCCTTCCCTCTTGATCCTCTATGCAAAGATTTCAAGCTTAAGGTAAGCTTCCCAGCATTAGTCACTGGGAGTTAATATGTCCGTCCCAGCTGCTGCTTCTCGATACTTGGCCAGACTGTAAAAACTAAATAGACTTCAGTGGAATGCCTAAAATTCATTTTCTCACTCAGATGCTTTCATCTCATTCATTTCATTGTGTTTACAGGCTGGCAGGTTTCCTGAGGGCAGCCATGATTTAGATTTACAGTTCCCTGGCCAGTCTGATTCTGAAGAAAAGTTATAGCACCTGTAATGTAATACTGTTTCCAAAAAGAATGAAAAATGTTGTGGTCTGAAGAGGACGCCTCTGAACTCCAATAATCACAGTATATCACATATCTCTGCACCCTGTTGTGGCAGCTGAAGTTGCTATTACTTCAGAACAGTTTCAAATCCTTACCCCCTGTCTCCACCCACTCATTTTAAACATGTCTAATCATGCTGGAGACTTGACTTTGAAAGTATCTTTGGGATTTCTCCCTTCTCATGTTTAGGGCAGGCTGGGAAATTGCTGGAAACTTAGGGAGGGAAGGGAAACAGCCATGCAATGGTGCAGTGCTTCTTCCTGGCTACTTAAAATGGCTGGGCATCCTTGTCGGCTTCTGCCAAGTGCTGGACTGCCAGGTTGTCACCCCTCAGCTCTTACGGGCTCTTATATTTGTGCTGAGGATGTCAAAGTGTGGTGCAAACTTCACTGAGAAAGATGCAAAATTAAAACTGCGGGCTGCCGAGAACAGGTGGTCAGAAATAACACCAAAGTCACTTCTACAGATAACATCAAGAGGGCAGGAGAAGTGTCAAAGAAGGGAAGAGCAAATCAGAAAAACACCAAACACCCTGCTTTACTTAGAACAGCCTGTTATTCTTATTGTACATTTTGTTTCACCAACATATCTGGTAACCTTTCACTGAAGTAATGACCATAGTTATCTTTCTCCCAGAGGCTTAATCTTCTCATGATTTGTTTGAATAAAATCTGTTCAAGGCTAAGAGCTTTTTCATTTACGGCTGCTTTATAGCTCCCTCCTTTTCAGTTCCACATACCTTAGTAACTCTTGTTACTAGACCATTTGAAAGCAGGAAGTCCTCAGTACATTTTGGAAAAATGCTTTTGTTGCAAGGTTACATGCTGAAATGTAAATGCTCCATGTTGCCTTGGGTGAATCAGAGGTATAAATAAACATGTACTGGGAGGTAAGGAAATAGAATCAGGCCCAAGAAGTCTGAATAACTCCTAGAACCTCAAGTACTGATGTAACCTTGTTTCTGGGGACACCTTCATCCATGCCAAAACACTTTTGAGCCCTCTCAGAAGGTATTTAGTTACAATAATTTATTTCCTTGAGAATAGAAATAAAAATCATTGTGTTATGGAGTTGCTTAGAAACTCACTAAACGTATTATGTTAATCCAGATTTGGCTGAATTTTCACTGCTTATTGTACTTTTACTGGGTGCCGAGGAATCACAGGCAAATGTGTGAGGCTTCTTAACAAAATGCTGATTGATTTTCATTGGACAAAAATAAGGCTTCCAAAAAGCAAGTCTGCAGATCACTTTGCTCCTCCACCACTGCTGTTTTTCCCAAGTAACACTTAAACTAGCTTCTCATACCAAGCTTTAAGCTCATTTAGGTTAGTTCCAGATCTGAAACTGCTGGGAAGGAGTACAACATGTATCACGGCTTTTCAGATTAAGGAAGAAAGAAGAGGACAGCCAGGTCACAAGTGATTTAAACTGCTGTAGTGCATGGGTACCTTGGGCCAGATCAAGATATGATCTATGTCTTCATGTCCAGTTCTTACACCTGGAATTGAAGCCAAAGGAACATATGGGCAGCTCTCACCTGTAAGCTGTTAAGTTCTGTTGTCTCCATCAGCTTCCAGCATAGGGCTGGTAGTTTTAAACGCGGTCTCCATCCTCAGAGAAGCATATCATTAGAACACAGGCATTGACTGGCATCCTATATGCTTTAAAGAAATGCAGTCCTGCTTTAAGGAGAAGATTGAACCCGATGACCTCACAAGGTCCCCTTCACCCTGGACTATTCTAAGGCTGGTCTAATCCATTTTGTGGCACAAGAAGCCAGCATCACTCAGGAAGACATCTGGATTCATCATTTGGTTCTCAGTCTGTGTGAGTGTGTATGTGTATTTATGTAAGGCGCTGGAGAAATCACATGGTTTGCACTTTGTGTCTGCTGTAAAATACTGGCCTCAGACTTTTAGGGATTGAAAGCTGTAATGTTCAACATTCAAAAGCTTGCCATGGCATTGCAGATGCTCAGTGCCTCCTCTGTCCTGTGACAGCTGAACATCTCTCCCTGTTTGAATCCTGTCAGTGATGGGATGAGCAGCTTGTGCAAAGACCAGGAGGCTCATGAATGATAGAATCACAGAATTACAGAATATCCTGTGTTGGAAGGGACCCACGAGGATCACTGAGTCCAACTCCTGGCTCCACACAGCACCACCTAAAATTCTAACTCAGTGTCTAAAAGCTTGTCCAAATTCTCCTTGAACTCTGTCAGCTCGGTGTCATGACCACTGCCCTGCGCAGCCTGTTCCATGCCCACCACCCTCTTGTGAAGAACCCTTTCCTAACACCCACCTGACACTCCCAAAGCCACACCCAGTCTGTATGTATAGTCAGGGCTGCCCCATTGCAGCTGCAGAATTCAGGACTTGCTCTAGTTAAACTTCAGGTTGTTGGTGATTGTTCATTTTTCTAATTTGTTAAGCTTTCTCTGCCAGATGTAGTCCTGCCAATGTTCATACAAAATCAAGATATACATAGTTGTTAGCATGTTCTAGGCCTGTTTCAGGAGCAGAAAGCTAAAAGAGATCTGAGACGGCAGAAGTGACAGCGTGAATGAATATAGCACCTACCTCACAAATCTCAGCTTCAGAGGAAATCACAGATATGCAAATCTGCTTGCCCTGTGTATTTGTGCATTTGGGGTTGTGAGAAGCAACAAGATTGCACTCCAATGCACAGAATTTCCTCTCTGAGATATTAGATTGTTCTGACTTTGGCTTATTTCATTTAAAGCATGCTTGCACATGCAGATCTTTTGGTCTTGATAATACTGTTCTCTTCTTCTGGCTTAGGAATCCACAAAACCTGAAATAACCTCTTCCGGGGTATAAAAGAGTGAGATGGATAATACGCTGCAGTCTTCAGTGACATGTAATCCTTACTATTCACACAGTAAAGAGAATAAGTAAGTCACTCAAGTATAGAAGGCTTGGAAGAGATAAAGATTTTCTGCTGACCTTTTATTTCAATACATTATTTTATTTTGTATATAAATACAAGTGCAGTGTTAAAAATTCATGCTACTGAAGTGATTAACAAGCACTTGTGACTTAGTATTTTGTAAACATAATAAAATTTTAAGTAAGAGCAGGACCTTCTTTAATCTGTGCTGTTTAACAAGTGTCTCTAAAGAGCCCATCCCAAACGACACTCTTCACAACAGGATGGTGGGGATGGCAGAGTCTGGGAGAGGCACTGAGATGTAGCTTTCCTCCTTGCATTGCTCTGGGTTCAGGTGTCTTGTTCTTGCATAATGTTAACTGGAATTTCTAGCAAGTGCTTACTGGCAGTCACTCAACAATCTTTACAGAGTTTCTCCTGCAGACAAGAGACTTGTTAGTATGGTTAGAGGGAGGAGAAGCTGCCTAAATACTGGAAAAGGAAGGGTGTGATTCAACCGGTTATGGCTGTGTAATTTCCAATCAAGCCAAGGTCCAGCAAAATTTACTACATATTATTTCCCTTTCTAGGTCATAGCTCCATCTGCCATCACCTTGAGGGCACTCCAGGTACAGTGTAGTGAATTATAGGTTATAAACACAGCTGGGGCATTCAACACTTGCTGCTGTTGAAGATCACAGAGCCACCAAGTGGTTGAGGTTGGCAGGAACCCCTGGAGAACACCTAGCCCAACCTCTGCTCAAGCAGGTTGCCCAGGACCATGCCCAGGTGGCTTCTGAAGATCTCCCAGGAGGAGACTCCACAACCTCTCATGGCCTGTCACTGTGCTGTCACTTGTACAGTAGATAATTGCTTCCAAAGTGTTTCCTGATGTTCATGAGGAACCTGTTGGGTTTTGGTTTGTGCAAATTGCCTCTTGTCCTGTCGCTGAGCACCAGCAAAAAGAGTTCCTCTTGTTTTCCACCGTTGAGTACTAAAGGTGGATTTGGCTTGGGAGAGAGGAGTATAACCTCACTATTTGCCATTTGGATTAGAGCTGCCCTTCAGGAAATTAATTTGCTTAGGCTTTATTATCAGAAAATAATAAAAAAAGGATGCATCTGAAGTAGTTCATTGCATAGGCTGAAGAAAAGTTATCCATACTTATCACCAGCACTATCCACTTTTCTGATGGGATTAGCCACAGGTATTATTATTCTTGTTCTCATAAGGCTGTAGGAACATTGCTCTGTGTATCTTACACTTTCAGGATGTGGGTACCTCATTTAGAGGTGGGAGCACGATCTTTTATGGCATTTAATATCTCTTTAGCCAATTCAAGTCAGCTGTCCCAGGTGGATAGGGTAAGAAGCAGAAATCCTTCATGTTATGCAAGTATTTTTCAGCAATAACTAAAATATTGATCTGTGAATATGTAAAACATCTGTGTGATATCAACGTTGTTTTGGCAACAAATAGAAAACACAGCACCTTACCAGCTGTTATCTGGAAAATGAGCTCCATCCATACTGTGTTTCCTGCTGGAGGCTCTCTACTTTTCACACTGCTAACCACAGAGCAGCCCTTATGAGTGTTGGCGTGAACTGCTGGCCTTCTTTTTCTGACCATGACCATGTAGTAAATAGCCACATTAAAGACTATTTTGCACAAGCAAAATAGTTCCTCCTTCCCAAGAAATCCAGATTGCATAAACAAACATGCATAAACAAACATGCATACATAGCTATGTGTATAAAAATTCTAACATATATTATGAATATTATATTCCTATTTATTTACATTTAAATTTATTTTATTTATTTATATTTTACCAGTATTATTTAATATAACCACAGAGTCCTCACAGTTCTTTGCTTCCCTGTTAATGTGTGCCATCCACAACTGCCATGAGCTCCTCCGCTCCCACATCTCTGCCAGAGCTACAAGCTGGTCATTTGTCAGTAGCAGCTCTCTTTGGAAATAAGGACTGACTGGAAAAACTGGGATAACATAACTGAGAGCAGATAGTTAAAGAGACAGGAGGAGAAAGAATCTTGATTTTTAGTTTTTTTTTTTTTAAATAATGTAATTGTACTGTAACTCTGGGAATTTGTCAAACATGCAGGATTTGCTAATTTAAAGCTGAAAGTCTTGGCAGAAGTGACACCCTCTTGCATGTTATTTCCTTCACCATTTGTCCAGGCTGCAGTTCTAAAAGGATGTAATCAAACGTATTAGAAATGCTTAATTCCCTACAATCTGTTCAAAGCAATGTGAAAGCCATCTCCTTACCAACGTGCTGCTCCACCTGACTTAGCCTGCTCACTCACTTTCAAGCCTTCACTCCTAACACTAGGTTCTTATCTTCACCTTCTAAGGGTTGCAAAAATTTGCTCTGGCCTTCCTATTCACTGGTCCCTGGTATCATTTGCCAACTGGAATTGGAACTGGCATTGGTGATCCTGCAGTGATTTTGCCTGAACCAGCTCTGTTTATTCAGATCCATGCACCTTGTTACATGGTCCAGCCACTAGAGGGGACAGAGACTTGCACTGGGTAAACACAGCTTAGATGAGATTTTGTGAAATGCCTGTTATTGACATTGTTTTGTGTTTTGGAGGAAAACTGCCCAGACAGGTGACTGGAAAATAAAACCTGAAGGAGACTTTGAGGCTGGCGGTACAACAGCTTGTCAAGAGAGGTAGGCCTGCGTACCTGGGTGTTACTCTGCTTTGCCAGTAACACAGTGTGACCTCTCCTCTATGGAGCTGTGCTAAGAGTGGAAACCATTATGTTCACTCTGGTGAAATACTTTGAGATCCTGGAAGACAATTGAGTCTCACAAAGCAAACATGAAGCTAGCACCCAGCACACCCACACCCCTCCTCTCTTTTCAAGCATTGCAGGTGTTTGCCATGCTGAAATTAAGGAGCCAATCCTTCTCCTCCTTCTTTGGATTGGTTTGATTGGCTCTGTATCAAACTCAGCAACTTTGTACACAACCAACACAATGTATGCAAAAGTACCTACAAACCTAGTGAGGACTTCCTACAGATGTAACATAGGAGGGTTACTCCGAAGGTAATGTCTCCTATTTTGTTATGTTGGCCCACAATGTCAGAAGTGGATGTTGTCGGTATGGTGGTAGAAGTTGAACCTTCCCGCCAATATTTCATTGCATGTTGTTGCTGTGTGACAAATGGCAGCAGAAGGGCAGTCTGACAGAATGGCATCTGACATGGAAGTGCATAAGGAGCGGAAGTGTGTCATTGAATTCCTCTGTGCCAAAAAAGTGGCATCTTCTTACATTCATTAGCTTGCTGAATGTTTATGGAGATCAGTCAGTGGATGTGAGCACAGTGAGGTGGTGGGTGTTGCAATTGAGCAGTGACAACAGCAATAGCTGGTGCAGGTGTTTAAGAACGTGTCATGCAGGCTCTTCTTTATCACTGGTGAAAATGCACAGCTAATGGTGGTGAATGTGTTGCAAAATAGTGTTTTGTAGCTGAGAATTCACTCTACGAACTGTATTATTTTGCTCTTTCTATCTATCATAGTTTTCATGGAAATAAATAGGAGGCATTACTTTCAGAGCAATCAATGTAATAAATGATTTCTGTGCAGTGTCACTTGCTGTGGACTGATTGTTCACACTCCCTGTGCTGCTCTGCAATCTCCCTTCTCTCATTTACAAACTGGGTGGAAGGCATCTGGGGTTTCATAACTGAGTAAAATAAATAATAAACTAGAAAAATTGAACAGTTTATCTTGTTGTTTGAGGGCATTAAATGGGGACTCCACAGGAAGCACCAGCTTTTAAAATATCTGTTGAAATACTGCATTAGGAGCACACATCATATCAGGCAGACAGCAGCACTTCAGATGGGAACAGTGAAAATTCATAGTACAGTATTCAAATGAATGCATATTAAGTACTACTGCTGTCACTGTACTGCTGTGGGTGCCTGAAACTACTGAGGGGTAAAGAAGTTTTAATCAATCACAGTAATTTACTTTCCAATTTTGTCATTCATTTAGATCAGCAGATCATGGTGAGACTTTCTACGATGTTAAGAGTGAAGTGATTTCCAGGTTAGTAAAACATGATCATTATTTGATTAATGACTTCTTGAATATATGATCTGTAAAGCCATACCACTGTGTCTTAAAATACTTGTTAAATTGAAAATAGTGTTTATGCTTGAAGCTAACAATGTTCTAGTTCAAGTATGTAATAGAAATATTAATTAAGATTTCTTAATGGAAAGAGGAGAATGAAAGAGCCAAAATCATTTTTAACATGCAACACATCGGCTGCTGGATTTTGGAGGTGAGAGTCAGGCAAACCAGAAGACAAGATGGGAAAGAAGGACATATTTCTGCCTGTGGTTGGAAATAAAACCCAGATTGCCAAAAGGAATTTTCAGAGGTGGCTCCTGTAGTTGTCATTAGCCATAAAAGCAGAACAGATACAGATCTAAAACTCTCCAGGTCATGTCAGCCTTAAAGGACGCTGCAGGGACAGATTAGTCAGAATGGCAGGCAACCAGCAGCACTGCAGTAGCCAAGGAAAATCTTCTTCATTAAATACAATCTTAACAATGCACTGCTATTTTATCTTTCAGTAAGCTTCTTCCACTATTGTGAATATGTAGCTTTAAAGTGTTCTTTCATTGCAAAACTCAAATAGTGGTAAGAATGACAGGATGATCTGACCCGAGGCATACTGTTCCCAGGGGAATGGGTGTCTTTAAACCCTAGTTAGAAACTATTGTCATAGTTACCAGTACAAGCCAGCTATCCAAGGGCCAAAAGATGCACCTGCATGAAGGTGTTCACCACTTCAGGGCTCCAGAGTACAGAGCTTTTTTTGCTGATTGCCAGAAGATGATGTGACTCAAGATCATGGATTAAAACATCAGTGCCTCAGGAACCAGCCAACAGCAGGTGAAGCACTAGAAGTTGTAATCATGCAAGCATACTTACCATGGTTTTCTCACATGAATAGTCACACAGAATTTGGTGCTGCTTCTACAGAAAGCACTGATAAGCACTGATACATGTGCTGAGGAATGCCCCATGCCCCAAGAAACAAATCTTTTTTTCCCCTCCCTCCTTCCCTTGAGTTGGCAGGGGACTATAGCCTGTATAGGAGCATTTTCTTTTCAGTTGCTCAGGTGCTGTAAATTTCTATTAAATCTTCTGCTCTTTAGCTTTCTCATAATCTCAGACTTCAGCCAAGTTGCCCTGGGAGCAGATCAGCGCACAGCCTAACATGAAGTCTTTGAGCATGGCTAATGTCTGAGGCTGAATATTTTCCAAAAAGGTACAGAATAAGACTGTGAAGTATGACAGTGCCACAAAGGGCACTGTGCTCCTCTCTCTGCTACCTCTTGCAGAAACCTTTTGCCCTCCAAGTCTCAGCTGCTCATGCTCCAGGGACTTGAAGCCCAACTCTGCTCCCACTGGGTGCATAGCCTCAGCTCAGACTGCTAGCAAAACTGATAACATAAAATTGCACAAATGTTAGTAGAAAGTAGTAAGAAATAAGAATAAGAAAGAAAATTATGGGCAGGAGATCAAAGTTGGCAGAATTTGTGAGGGAAGGTACAGACATGAGGAGGAATAAACTCCTAATGGAAAGAAATAGGGAGGATGGCCACTGGATTATTGGGTCTCCTTGGTGTTGATGGAACTGGTGGAAGATGTTGGACTTGTAACGCTCAGGATTTTCTCCAGGGTGTTCTCCCCCAAGGTGTGGCCTGCTGGATCAGCAGAGGTGGGAAACATAGCTCTGTCTCACAGCTCACAAAATCCTAGCTGTCTGTGTTCAAGGCAGTCAGCAAACACTTGCCATACACTTGTAAAGTTGTATATATCCTGTTTTCAGAGCCTTTTTGCACCTATTGATACCTGAACAAACTGACTAAAAGGAGGGATGGTAGCAGAACCTTCTCCACAAAACTTCACCCCAGGGCTATTTCTGCACTGGCAAGCTGCATGAGAAGCAACCAGCACACATGAACCCAGCGCAGAAAACCTGGCGTCCATACCTGAGTGAGCTATTAGATAAGAGCTCTAAATTTTACACCAGCTATTCTGTGCCTTGCTTGTTCTGATTTATTAACAATATATAAGATGATCCAATATTTGGCCACTGCTTTTAAATCATAGAATTTCCCATTCTAAATGACAACCTTTGCATTTTATTAGTGTCACTGGGTCTTTGATAAGACCTTACTATGTCCATATATCTTATAAGCACTCAAAGAGCAAGCTTTTGTACCTATTGTAAATATTCTTGGCAGTGGCATGACTACATCTACTGGCATATTTGAGAATATGATGCTGCTGTCCTGGTCCTAGCAAGTACCCCCAGAGGAGGAAGCATTTCTGGTGCAGTTGCACTACAAGGGGAAGGCGTGCGTTAGCAGTGCAGGTACTGTGCTGAAGTCTCCTGAATTCAATAGCCTTTATTAAGACTAAATTCCTGTAAGCCATGGGGAAGGCTTTTAGCTCCTCTTTCACAATTTCTTCTTTCATTAGAAGGGATGTTTTAGTTTTTCCCTCCCCAGGGAAGCACAAGAATTGATTGATTATGGTCTGTAAAACACCAAAGGTGGAAATACTGTGTAAGTGCCAAGCTTGATTATTGCTGCTCAGCCTTTTAAAGGAGCATCAGATTGTGTCTAGCCTTTGTGTTCAGCTGGATCTTCAGGGGTGAAACAGAGAGCTGTACTTGAAAGCTCAGGAGCTGCCACTTGATGGCCTCCATTGGCACAGCAGGCAAGCATCTGCTGTGTTCCCTGAGCTGTTTCTGTTTTACTCCCTGTTCATTTCCCTTAGCTGTCTGTTCTTTACTACATGCAAGTCTTATCATCAAGGGTTACAGTGGGTGGCCGGCATTGCCGATTTACTACTGGTTTTGTTGATTCCACCTAACAGCCCCTTGACTCCAAAAGGCACAGTCTCCCAGAATCCATGCTCTGGAGTTCCTGCCAGAACAGTGGTAAGACATGACTGGCAGTTTGTTTTGTCTGAGCAAGGTCTCAGGAAACAAATGTTGCTATCTAAGGAAAGACCATGAAATTAATGTGTACTGAGCAAATTCCAGCAGTGAGGCTGTGTCTTCCCATGACAGTGACATAAGAAGGCAGGTATCTTCATTTCTAGAGGTATTTCTGGTAGATAACTAGAGTAATTATTTCTTCAGCCTGCATTGCACAATGTTACATCATGAAGCAAATTTCTCATCTTCAGAGCTCAGTCACGTGTCAGTGCCCCAGTGAACAGGGTAGGTAGGTCTGGATCTCCTCTGATCTGTGGATAATCTTACTTGAGACTTGCTCCACTGGAGCCATTCTAGCAAAAGGTGTCACAGTACAGAGACTGGCTATCTTGAAATAAAAATGGTGTGACTTTTGTTCCTGACTGATTACTGTTCTCTTTTGAGATTAAATGTCGATAGAATGTTATAAAAGGTGTATGAATTTCTCATTTCAGTAGGTATGTGGAACCACCAGGGTTCCTAGATTGGGAAAGATGTGACCACAAGGTTCCCAGCTGTTGCTTTTGGAAGAACAAGTTATTATTTAACTGCTGTTGGTGCTACATCTACTAATGGGCTATAGAGCGGTGGGATGTACAAATTGAATAGGGCTGCATGGTTTCAAGGTCACCTCATTTCATGCAGAAAGTTTCTAAGCAGCAGGAGGAGCAGGTAACTGCCTTCAGGAACTTGCAGCCATCACAAAGCCACCAGGAAAATCCTGGGAATAGCCACAGACAAAAGGGAAGGGCTGATGCTGTTTGCCGTCCTGCAGCCTCCTCGCCTCCCCTGAGTCTGTGCTTCCACAGGAGACGGGCTATTCCTTCCTTTCCTGAAGCTCAACACAGTGTCTGGTCATGGGAGGAGAGCGTGTTCCACCAAAAACTGATGTGGGACCCCAGGAAACAGTGCTGTTAAGGTGCAGATGTTGAGTGACAGTACCTAGGCAGGTACCTGGCAGCTGAAATTCACAAACATGGCTGTAAAAAATTCTTCATTCTGTACTTACATATGTATATTTGATTAAGAAGTATCCTTGCCAGAAATGGAAATTACTTTTCTGGTTTTGTGTCATACCATGGTGTGCTGCACTACAGGCTCACCAGCAGAAACAAATCACTTCACCTGCACTTCAGTTTTCAGTCTTTTTCAGCATTATTCTGAACACTTCGCTGCAAGACTTAACAAATCCACTTTGTATTACTGCAAGCGTAACTGAGTAAAATGCACCATCCATACTTCACCTTTAATGAGTGAGCATTACACTGCTTTTTAATTTGGCTAACTTCCAAGTCTAATAAAAATGCTTATTACTGAGGTCTGCTCATTTTCCACTGATTTGACACCAAAATAGTGCTGCTTCCAGTGGTTTCTGGTATTGTGCTTTTTGTTTTTTAAACTTTAAACAACAATCTATTTTTTGTCTACTTGGACGTTTACTGGAGCTCTCTTATTTTGACATCAATACATTATCTGACTCCGCACGACACCATCTGTTTTCTAAGGAAAAAAAAAAAAAGCCCTTGTTTACTTTTCTATAAGCATTTCCCACTTCATATGTATTATCAGATGACCTCCCTGACCTTTTCTAGCACTCTAAGTGATTTTTCAGTTTAATGAAAGAATACATTTTCTCTACAATTTATTACTTGCTGCACTAGTTTAACTGATGAAGCAGAGTGGATCTCTGCATTGAAATAGAAATTCTGCAGCCTTTACTAATTTAAAACATAATGTAGATAATGTGGGACAATGCCACATTTTCAGAGATTTGCCAGATGGCTACATGGTCTGTGATATAACTTAGATGAGTCCTCTGCTGTTAGATTCCTCTGTGTGTGTGTGTTTTTTGAAAGATCTTTAGTACATTATCAGCAGTTAAAGCTATTAGGAAACTTTCAATCAGATCAATATTTAGAGTTGTCACAGACTGATCCTTTTCCTCCTTTTGGTCTACCAGTTAATGATTCTATAATCTCCTCCATTACATACCAAATCACTGCTTTGTGACAAGCCAACTTGGCTTGCTCGTGCAAATATATTCAAATCTTCCTTGGTCTGGAAACAAGCTCTGAGATCTCACATGAGCAAGGCCTTTGCTTCATTTCTCTAGGTGTAATCCAGAAAGTGTGCAGATGTGTAAAGCTGGAGAAAAGAGCATTTGAAGAGCAATGCATTTGAAAAGCAATCTCCATTTTGGGAAGTGGATCAGTTTAGGGACTTTTCTACCTGTAGCAGAGCAGCACTCCTTGTCTTCAGCTCCAGCCTGAAAACAGAAGGTCAGGGTTTTGCATGGGAAGAACAATCATTGTCCTTCTCTCCAGGGGAGTGTTCAAAGGGGAAAGAAAAACAAGTGTGCATGAGCGATGTGACTGATGGCTTCTTTTGAGTGACAGCACTGCTTGCCCTCTGTGTAGGTCACAGGATTTTGCTGCCGTGGGGTATTTGCTCACTTTCTGCCTTTCAGAGCAGCCCAGCAGCCCCAGCTCAGCCAGCTGAGCCCAGGAGTCTTATCAGGCAGCACCTTCCCGCTGGCACCACAGTGAAATTTTTCCTCTACAGTTCAGGGGTAATTTTGCACCTGTGAGTGATGTTGATGCTGAGTGAAACCTGAAGCTGATTCAGGAGCACATTTACATGTTTTTGCCTCTATCCAGCATATTCTAGCTTCTTCTTGAACACAAAATTAGTCCATAAAGGATCTATTCTACTGTGATCTTCTTTGGCTCTTAAGGGTTCTACATAAACTGACCTGGAACAAAAAAGCAATTGTCATCTGTGTTCAACATCACTCAGTTACAATGCAACCCTATTAAAAGTTCAAGCCCTAGGAATTGAAATAGTATAAAAACATAAAGGATAAACAAAAATCCCTGGGTTCCCGAGGTGAGATGTGGTATGTTTCAGGGAACTGGGAGAATTGCATGTCTACTTAACTGTGTAGCAGTTGGGATGCATGAAAGTGCTGTTTTGTTCCTCAGAGAATTTTTACCTTCTGCCTAACTGACAAGTTCCTTGAAGCAGAGGAAGTCTCTTATAGTATCACTGACTCAACCCACAGACAATAAAATGCCTGTCTTACTCAAAAAGTCCATGATAGTAGCTGCAATGCCAATAACATCTCCCTTTTTCTGACAGGAAAATATTAGTTATGAAGTCCTTTAGACTGCCTTTCCCTTATGAACCCAAAGTAGACTGTGATGGTAATGGATGGGAATGATAGGATAGCCCTCCATGTGCAAAGAAACCATGTGAAAAACATCTGAGAGCTTCCTTCCCTATCCCTAGAAAGGAAGCAACCTGAGATAACACAATGTGTACTGATTTAAAATAACATTTCCTTCCTGCATTAGGCTTTATGAAAATGCAAACAGGTGTCAGAAAGCTAGTGTTACTGTCTGACAAAGTCCATTTAAGCAACAGGCTGGGACGTGCCATAGCTCTGCCACAAAGGAACCAGCCAGGAGGAAGGGAAACAGTAAGCAAGGTCCTCCTGGAGCTGCCCGAATTCTAATTCAGAATTTTTTCCTCTTGCAAGGTAGTCAGTTCTCAGAGCCACAGCAGTCCCACAGACCTTTCCATACTGCCTTGCAGCCCTCCATACAGCAGTCAGTGATGCGCTCAGAGAGATGAACACCATTTCAAGGGACCTGTTTGGTACACTGCCACTCCTGCTACCATGTCTCACTGAGCTGGTGAGCCTTGGTGAGGTGTGGCCGTGTGGAAACTGCCATTCATTGAAAGGTGTGACTTCCTCTTTTTATTGCCAAAAATGCCAAAAGCATTTTCCATAAAATTCTGCAGTTCTACTTCTCAAAAGCATAGGCCTCCAGCAGCAGGATCTTGGCACTGGTGGGGCAAATCTCATGATTTCATGAAGGTTCCCCAAGCCTGAGCCTATCTCTGTGGGGCTGGAGGCTGGTGCTTCACCTCGACCTTTGGCCAAATTATTTTAGAAGTGGTGTTGTGGGAGGCCCAATTCCAGTTCTTGTCTGGTGAAGATGGAAATGAAAAACAGGACAGGAAATGAAATCCCATGCTGCAAAAAAAAAAAAAAAAAAGAAATCAATATCAAAGATACAGGAATAATGAGCAAATAGTGTGCCAGCTTTGGGTAAAGACTGCTGATACCTCTTGGGAAGAAGAAATATCTGTGAGAAATACAGGGCAGTATTCTCCTAAGCGTCATTGGTGGGCCAAGCACAAACCTCACATTGAAAGAAAACCTTATTGAGGCTGTCCTTGAATACACATTTGAACAGATTGATGGCAGACTAACTAACCTGAGAATCTTGCTAGTGTTTCTAAGGTACCCTCTCATATATCCTTGTCATGGTTTTATGATTTTCGGTTATTGGTACTCCACATCATAACATCATGTAGTGAATGTACCTGGTTCTCAGAAGAGAAGGACTACTACATTCCCCACGGCACTTTGCTCCTCTGTTACCATTTTCCAGCCGGAGGGAAAAGATAAAAGCTCACAGTATAAAAACTTGCAGATTACGAGACCTCGTCCCTTTTTCCGCCGTCTCTCGTCTTGGCAGCACCTCGCTCTCCAGCCGTCTTATCGTCAGTAGTAGAGTAAGGCCTACCTTGATTTTGGGACATTCTCTCTCTCTGTATTGGATTTATCAGCTTAAATTGTAATTATATTGTATTATAGTGTGTTGTTTTGCATTCCGATATTTTATTTAGTAAATTAGTTTGTTTCTCCTCAGATTGTTGCCACTGTTCTTTGCTCTCAGGGCCATCTCCCTACCCTTTTCCCCTCTCCCCTTTTCCCGGGACGTGGGCTCGTGGGTCCCCCGTCCCCTTCGTCACGGAATCGGGCCTAACGCCCGTAAACCGTTGACATGTTTTGGTGGAGAATGCAAAGGGCAAAATTGAGGCAAAATTAAGGCAAAATTAAGGGCAAAATTCTGCTTTTTTAGCTTTTAGAACGAAGCTAAGACTGCTTTTTAGCTCTTAGAACGAATCTTTCTCTGCTCTCCGAAAGCTTCGTTATCGAAACTGCAGGTGCTGTAACTGCGAACGTGACCTTGAAAAGTCCAGGCGGACTGCCAATACTCTGGGATATTTTGTAAACTTTTGTACACTTTTTGTAAACTTTTTTGGCTGCTGCTAGCCTGTCTTTGTAAAGAGAAAAAAAAATGTGTACAATGTGGCATACAGCTCCAGAGGAAGCTGCTAATTTTGTAGAACTTGGGATTTTAAAATCATCTCCCAGTCTCTCCTTTGAATCCTTGATGCATTTTCTGAATGCTCATTTGACCATGTTGTCAATCTCCTTGAATGCCTGTATATGTATATGGCGGAACATTTAAGCACTGGGAGAAGCATTTGGCAGAAGCCACCTGGTTAGTCAACACTAGAGGATCAATCAATCGTGATGGTCCTGCTCAGTCCAGCTCTCTACATAATGTAGAGGGAGACAAAGTCCCTGTAGTACATGTAAAGAGCATGTTGGGAAAAGCGGTTTGGGTCTTTCCAGCTTCTGGAAAGGGCAAACCTCTCCGTGGCACTGTTTTTGCCCAGGGACCTGGGTCCACTTGGTGGGTGATGCAGAAGAATGGGGATGTTCAGTGTGTACCACAAGGGAATTTGATACTGGGGGAGTGCAGTCAGTAAGTCTATGTATATATAGGTATACATTTCTGTGTGTGTAATGCATGTTAATTATTGTTTGTTTGCATATGTATATTGACATGATGTAGTGATATGGAATAAGGGGTGGAATGTCATGGTTTTATGATTTTCGGTTATTGGTACTCCACATCATAACATCATGTAGTGAATGTACCTGGTTCTCAGAAGAGAAGGACTACTACATTCTCCACAGCACTTTGCTCCTCTGTTACCATTTTCCAGCCGGAGGGAAAAGATAAAGGTAGCTCAAAGTCATGGAGCCTGAAAATCAGTTCACCCATAGGGGGTCTTCTTTCCCATCTGCCATACATGGCTGCTAATGTACCGGCGTACTTTTCTGGTGCAGTTCTTGTGAATGTACGCCACATGTCTGGTGTACACCTGATTCTCTCAGGATCATGCTCCTGGTTTGGATCATCAGGAATGAACCCAGGGTCGTGTAACATTTCCACTACAGCGCATTCTCTCAAATATTGGATGCCTTTTTCCATAGTGGTCCATTTCTTTGCCTCAGGCATCAGATCGTTTTTGAAGGGGTATTTTTCCTTCACAGCTAATAGCATCCGCTTCCAAAGGGTGAAGGACTCATCCTGGCATCTACTGATATCTCTGTCAATCGCTGAGTCTCTGGCAATGCTTCCCAGCTGGTGGGCTTCTGTACTGTCTAGCAGTGCACTGTTGGCCCCACTGTCCCAGCATCGAAGTAGCCAGGTGACAATACGTTCACCTGGGTGCCGTGTAAAGTCTTTTCTCAAGACTCGAAGTTCAGTCATTTTTAGAGGACGAGTAGTAAGGGTTTCAACGTCTCTTTCAGTTGTTGTTGCCCTGGTGGGCGTTGGTGACCGGGATCTTGTTGAGGGCCCTTCCCCTGGACCTTCTCGCTTTGCTGTCTCCTGTTCCGAAGGAAGCGATATTCGTTTCACCTTCCGTCCTCTTACAGGGGCAAGTGAAATCAGTTGTGGTACCTCCTGTGGTTGATCAGGCTGGTTGTTTTTCATGTTCTGTCTCTCAAGCTCGGTTGATCAGGCTGGTTGTTTTTCATGTTCTGTCTCTCAAGCTCGGCTTGGACCAACTTTTCTGTTATGGCATGAAAGTTGGATTGGAGGGCGTGTAGTTCGGATTGAAGACTGTTAAACTTGGATTGCAGAGTGTCCCGCTCATTTTGTAAACTTTCCCTTTCCTTTTGAAAACTCTCCCTTTCATTTTGGAAACTCTCTCTCTCAGCTTGGAAACAATCTGTTTTGGTTTGGAGATCCTGTATTTTGGTTTGGAGACCCTGTATTTTGGTTTGGAGACCCTGTCTCTCATTTTCAAACTGTCTCTCCCTCTCTGGGATAGTACTGAATAAGGCCCGATAAGCATAAGCTAGGCCCCAAATGATTTGTGCCTCCTCAGATTCACCAGAGCCATCACATCCCTGTCTCAAATATTCGCTTAGGCTCTCAGGATCTTCCAGGTGTTCAGGAGTAAAGTTCCATGACACCGGAGATGCCCATCTCTTTAAGGTCTCTCCCAGGTTTCTCCACACTCCCTGCCACTCAGTATTCTCTGGCTTTAAGAAAGCTTCCTCAAAATATAGATACTGAGTGAAATGACTAGCATGATGAGTAGTGCATTCAAGGAGATTGACAACATGGTCAAATGAGCATTCAGAAAATGCATCAAGGATTCAAAGGAGAGACTGGGAGATGATTTTAAAATCCCAAGTTCTACAAAATTAGCAGCTTCCTCTGGAGCTGTATGCCACATTGTACACATTTTTTTTTCTCTTTACAAAGACAGGCTAGCAGCAGCCAAAAAAGTTTACAAAAAGTGTACAAAAGTTTACAAAATATCCCAGAGTATTGGCAGTCCGCCTGGACTTTTCAAGGTCACGTTCGCAGTTACAGCACCTGCAGTTTCGATAACGAAGCTTTCGGAGAGCAGAGAAAGATTCGTTCTAAGAGCTAAAAAGCAGTCTTAGCTTCGTTCTAAAAGCTAAAAAAGCAGAATTTTGCCCTTAATTTTGCCTTAATTTTGCCTCAATTTTGCCCTTTGCATTCTCCACCAAAACATGTCAACGGTTTACGGGCGTTAGGCCCGATTCCGTGACGAAGGGGACGGGGGACCCACGAGCCCACGTCCCGGGAAAAGGGGAGAGGGGAAAAGGGTAGGGAGATGGCCCTGAGAGCAAAGAACAGTGGCAACAATCTGAGGAGAAACAAACTAATTTACTAAATAAAATATCGGAATGCAAAACAACACACTATAATACAATATAATTACAATTTAAGCTG
>NC_034438.1:26725130-26728519 GCF_002078875.1 Numida meleagris
ATTGTAATTATATTGTATTATAGTGTGTTGTTTTGCATTCCGATATCTTATTTAGTAAATTAGTTTGTTTCTCCTCAGATTGTTGCCACTGTTCTTTGCTCTCAGGGCCATCTCCCTACCCTTTTCCCCTTTTCCCCTTTTCCCTTTTCCCGGGGCGTGGGCCCGTGGGTCTCCCGTCCCCTTTGTCACAGAATCGGGCCTAACGCCCGTAAACCGTTGACAATCCTCAACGTGTAACTCATATAGCTGAAAATATTTAGACATGCTCACTAGAAAATATTCTCATCTTTTTTACACAGCACATGAAATATGGTTCAACACAATAAAGATGTGCATCTGTGAACTCCATAGTTGGGGCTAACCTTTGTTAAAATAGAGAACATACTTTACCTTTATGCAGAGGAATTGCAGCTCATCACTTCCCCACTCTGTACCAACATCACTTGCAGCATTCAGTGTGGCTCACAAATATCAGCCTCTGAAAAGTGAATTTTTCCCTTGCAAATCTGTATTGAGGTGTTTATGAAAAATAAGGAATAGCCTTACTTTCCCAGATCTACGAGCATGAATGGACCACTTGCATAATTTAACTGAGATCAGAATCCCGTCTTTTATTTTATACAAACTGGCTGGAGTTCTGGATGAATGTTTGAACACTTAAGCCAATTTTCCTCTAATTATGTAGGGTTAAAAAAAAAAGAAAGAATGAAATGGATAGTGCTTTAATCATTTGATTTTTTTTTTACTTTAACTGGAACTTTTTTCCTTGTGAATGGAGAGAGAACAGGTGCCTAATGAGAGTGCGTGATAATTCTTGCACAGATATAATTAAGCAGGAAGATCAGTGAAAATTTCTCCTTGTTGGATTGCTGCCATTTTGGGAGTAGGGGTTGAGAATATAGAATATAGAATATAGAATATAGAATATAGAATAGAATATAGAAATCCTCTCCCTGATGATGTTTTGGGAAAAAGACTTCACTGGATTTATCTTTGCAGTGGCTACCTCATCCTTGAAGAGTACTGGGCAGCATTTTAGGAGAAAAAGAGATTATCGTGTAAGTGTATACAGTACTTTTTTTCCCCCTAAAAGTAAATTCTGAAGGAAACTGTTGGCCTTTTCAAGATCTTCTGGGACATTTAAAATATGTTAGTGTATTCCTGGAGCCATTAATGGGTCAGAGAGTTTTGTCTTGTCTGAGAAGCTGCTGTATGGCCAGTGAATCTGGATCCTGTGGATGTATGTGAATAATGCAAAAGAGCGATGCAGATTATCACCCTTCAGTGATGAATTAAAACACAAGAGAACAGTACACTGTGGCTTGCTGTGCTGGACATCTCACTTTTAGGGCACAGCTAAAAAGAAAAGATCACACAGATAACCTCTGAAAGCAGCAGACCAGTTACAGGTCTTTTTTAATTTTCCTTTCTTTTTTGTGGTTTATACTACACAATTCTGACCTTCTGATAATGCTGTAATGAAAAGAAAGCTCACTGAAGAATGCAAGCCAGGATATTGAAAAACAATACACAGGATTAACTTTGTGTTAGATCATGCTGTCATAGCCGAACTAAAGGTACTTGTTCACACAGTGGTGATCTACCTACAGCATACCTGCATACCTCGTGTGTCTTGGATGACATACGGTCATGACATATTACATATAACACATGGTCACCAGCTGCCAAAGCCTCAGCTTCCTAATACATCTTCTGAATGCAGCTTCCTCGGAAAGTGCTATAGTGCTTCTGGTAATGACACCATGGTGTCCGAAATTGCACTTTACCATAATGATCCAGGTAATGAAGGCTGAATTACAGCAAAAATCTTGGAGAAGTGCTTATGATATTGTCTACTCATGGCAAATGTGTTCTTCCTGATTAATGCTCTTACAGTAAAATAGCATGATGATGAAGCCATTAATTTAAAAACTCCTAAAGTAAAAACCCAACTGATTGAGTGATGATCTGTGACATCATTTGTTAATGTCTTTTCTTCAGAGGAAAGAAAACCACTGAAATAGTAGCAGATCTCTTAGACTAAGAAGGTATTATTTCATGAATAAAAGAGAACGTAATGGTGTACATCAAAACCAGCATTCCATCATTACTGAAAATAATTTCTGCTATAAAAAAGCAAGATGTTGAGTACAGTACTGGTACTTAACATTCTTAAACATCTCATCAAATAATTCATATCAACTGCTGCCTGCATTTTTTTTTGCTTACTCTCAACAATATATTTACAATGAATGTAGGAAGAATGAATCTGAAAAATGTGAGATTTGTATTAAAAAGTGTATGCATAAACATTGTAAATGCTGTCTCATGACTTTTTTCAGCTAGATTCCTTCCTGCTATACTTACATTGAAGCAGAGCAGTAAAGAAGCAGGCTGGAAGACCTGGCCACTTTGCAGACATTGTAGTAGTGAGGTATCTTTAAATATTTTTTTATTCTTACAAATTGCTCATGATTTTATTTTTTCTTGTAACTTTGCAAATCTTTGTTATGGAGTGACATAATCAACTTGATTATATATACATGAGTTGTATAGAAAGACCAAGGATCTAGCAAAATCTTCAGAATGTGTCCAAGATATTTGAAGATCTGATAGATAAATAGAAGCCAGTGTATGGTTTTTTCCTGCTGAATCATTTATATCCTGCAAGAGTAAAAGGATATATTCCCTTTGTTGTTCCTATCTCCTTCTGTTAATGCATCCACTGAATAAAGAAGCATGGGTGATAAGTGTTGAAGTAAATTAGATTCACCCATCTGATACTCCGTGCTAAGCACTGAGCAGTGCATAAATTCTGCGTTCTAAATAAAAGGAAGCAAACACCTTTTACCCAAATTTATCTTGAGCTATGTTGCTCAGAGGAGATCTGTGGAAACTTCACAGGGGAGACAATTATCTTCTGCATCTTTCTTGGCCAGGCAGGTTGATTTCAATTACCTCTGATACCACAAGCAATCCACAAGTATCTGCGGAAGGAAAAGGAACATTTCTCTGGTAATCTGCACTTCAAAGATGAATGAAAGTCGTGTTCAATTGCTCTGCTTTTTAATGTTCCACAAAAATCCTTAACAGGCTTGCTATCAATCCTGCTGATGTTTGTTTGCAGATCAGCAACCAGAAAATGTGTGCGTAGAGAGAGAGATCAAGGCTCATCTGGATGTTAAGGCTGTTGTTGCCAGTGAGTAAGTGTGTGGTACTACTTTTTGGTTGTGACTAGAAGAGTCTCATGAATACTTTAAGAACTGGGTTTCATTCCAAGCACAGAAAAAAGCAGTACCTAGATTTGGTCCCATTCTGCTTCTTGTGTTTCTCCTTCCTTCCTTCCTTCCTTCCTTCCTTCCTTCCTTCCTTCCTTCCTTCCTTCCTTC